>NW_022145569.1:0-50000 GCF_000002235.5 Strongylocentrotus purpuratus | reverse complement strand
GAGTGACTGGGGTACTGTTCATAGTGATACCCAGCGGTCTCAGTCAAATATAAATATAGAATATGATTGAAGAACCGCCACTAGAAGCCCGCCCCCGGCCTAAAAGAAAGAAATAAAATTAAAATTAAAAAGATTATTGATCAAGCACTTGGTCTGCGTATGACTTAAAAATAAAAGCTGGATAAAATTTACTCCAAAGTGTGTGAATAGGGAAAGCTGAAGAATGAATCGAAAGCACCCAAACTAAGATAAAACATCGACAGAAACATTGAATATGAAATGTTTTTATATACTAACGGCATTACTTTGATATAGGGATTACTCATCTGAAAAACATTTCTCCGCTCTGTCATTAATATTTTGCCAGTTTCGAAATCCAATGAATTTTCAAATACCAGACGAAGTTTAAGGAATAAACGTGGGAATCTTGGCATCCTGTGACTATATGTGAACTCTACGATATAATACAGGGGAAACTGGAATGCTTGGTATTTCTCCAGGAAAATGTTTGTATTTCGAAACATTTTCATACCCTCGTTGGGACAGTAAATGTTTCCCATGATCAAAACTGTACAATATAGACTTCCTAGTACACTGACGCTCCGGGTAGGATATTCTTTAAACATGTTTATCCACACTGTTGTAAAAGGCCGAAATGTCTAGGGTAAAAAGGTGGAATACAGGCTTGTCATCCATATCATTTTTTCTTCAGTATGTGTTTTTCAAAAGTTAAATAGGCCTTATACGTTTAAATATTACACTGAGTTCTTAAAATGACGAAAATTAATCAACCCCATTGTAATCGTAAAGATATCTATACAGACAACTTATCTTAATGAGAGCAAGGAATTATATGCTAACAGACTGTTCTTGTAGAAGGAGAAAAAACGCCCACGGCTATGTACCAACAACGAGTCCCTTTTTTGCCCCTAACAATTTCATATCCTGATGGCATGTTTTCCTAACGTCAGAAGATGCAAAAGACAAACAAAATTTCTCACGGATATCATTTTACCGAATGCTTCTTTTGTACTAATATGACGGGAAATGTACCTGTTTTGTTTTCCATAAACGCCAGGTATCGTAATTATAATTAATTTTTCTGATCATAATTATAATTCCCAGGAAGTATAATCCTACACCACGTTCAATAATGTGCACTTGAAGTTCACTTTGCAAATATTAGACGTGATTTTCAAAGCAAGGGAAATGTTACTGCCACGTAGTATAAGTTTCATTTGTTTCTCAGATGCTTATTATTTTAAATTATAGAAATATAATAATTCGCAGTAGGTATATTGTTTCACTAAAACTAACCCTGAGTGTAAACAGGTTTATTTCATTAAATATTTGTGATAAATGTTACTCTAATAACATTACTTTGTTAATGTTGTAGAGACTTATAATTCAGAATGAAGAAAATGAAAAGTGAGGAAGATACTTTAAATCCCCTACTGTGATCTGTTTCCTTTAAGTCCACATTCCAATGAACAGTCTACGTGCAGTGGCGTATGTGTACGGGGGGGGGGTGGAGGGAACATGCCCCCTCCCACAATCGCCCCCGTGCCCTAACAACGTGAGGACTCAAGCTACCCCCACTGCCTGAGCGTAATTATTGATTTCAAAGTATAAATGTCAGTTAAAAAAATCATAGAAAGTCGGCTTGAAAACTGATACGTGAACAACCAGAGAATACATTTGACATATATTCATTTTGTGAGATGTCTTGAAATATTGAACAGAATGGATGAAGGTTGGTATGCATGGATAACTTATGGTATTAATAAGTCTTTCACAAATATTCTTGTTTCCATTTAAATTAAAAAGCGTGTAAGTAAGTGCGAGGTCATCATTGATACACTTCATGTTTTTTCTTCTTTCTTTATGATCTTTCTTTGCCTTTCATGACCATTTAAGCTCTAACGTATCAGATTTTCTTTCTTTAGTAAGCCAAGCTTTTCTTTTGCTAATATATTTTACCAGTCGTTTATATAATGAGCACATTACTATAAACTTGTTCTCTTTAAGAATACAAGAGTTCAGAGTGTTTTTGAGGTGGTGGTTGCCAGAATATCGGAAATTCCCAGGGATGCTACTTCCCCCGCCCTCCCCAGCACCTTATACGCTTGTGCTCCCGACATTTAATAGGTTTGATTAAGTAAATGGATTACATGATCGAAAGTGAGAGGAAAACATTGATGTCTTTACCCACTTTAAAAGATTGGCATTGTCATATCTTATATTATCTGTAAGCATTCATTCAAATATAATAGATGACTCTTATCATGATTATCATTATAAACAATACAAAAATGTTGACAAGGAGTGGTTTGCATAATGTGTTGCTATACTACCATAATGGTCATGATTCTGTTTCAAGATCGTTTTGGTTTCATATTGACAATCCTTGAATTATGAATATAATAAACGAGATCAATACCTCTTCAAAAGAGTACATTAATTCACTACTTGAGCCCCATGATGCCAGGGTTTTCATCGCGTTTCTCTTATATTTCTCTTTATTTCTCTACCTTTGTACCACTGCACCATGTCACAAACGTCTTTGTTTTCATGACAGTGTTTATCGTGCTTTAATTTATGGTACTTATGAACTTCATGATTTTTTTTCTCCATCCATCTCACAGTGTTTTTATTTATTATGTGGTTTTTATACAGGGAAGTCTCTATAGTACATAAACACTGCTTTGACAGAGAGCCCTGAATGTCTTAATACAATCAAAATAAAATGTAAAACAATAAACAAATTAATAAGTAGTAAAATATGATAAGGACAAAATCTGATAACATTACTCACTTGAAAACACTTCCATTTTAATAATTTATATTATCCAAAAGCATTAACTTAAATTTAACAGATGACTTTTATCACACTTTAATAAATTGATAAACAAATTAGTAAGTAGTAAAATATTACAATACACAATAAAACAAAATAGGAAAACAAAATATAGACTGATAACGGAAACTACTTTTATTGAATACAGACAAAATACCACAAACTTAAAGGGACAGTATTTCGTGTTCATTTTCCATTCCTCATTCTCTTCCCCATTAGTATTTCAACATATCATGTAAATGACTAACAGTCATACCCCCCCCCCACACACACACACACACACACGCACACACACAATCTCTTCGTCATAATAATTAAGAAAATGTATACAAAGGCGTCGGCAAAATATGTTGCAGGTTATTAGGTAAAAGGTAGAAATGAAAAAGTTAAAGTTAAAATCTAACAGTAATTAGTTAAAAATCGAAAGTTGAAAGTTAAAAGTTAGAACTTAAAGCATGATAAGAGAAAAACATTGTTTAAAATATGATTTAAAAAAATGTATATTACGATAACTTTGAGCCATACACTTGTAAAGTTTCCAAACTGTATGGATGAAAGGAAAAAGAAAGAAAGATGGGGCCATGAACATAATTGTGCAAAACAAAAGAGGAGAAGTTATGGAGTATAAAAAAGTGCAAAAATATCAGAAAACAAAGCTATTAAAAAAAAGAACGCTTGAGTAAAGGCGGAAACATGACATAAGACGATTGTCTCAAATAGCTGACATTTCTGATAACCCGGAGGGACAAAATATGAAGATACTCAGACAAACACATTCTTGGAAAGAGATAGAAGATAAAAAGGGAGAGGGGGAGGGAGAGAGAGAGAGAGAGAGAGAGAGAGAGAGAGAGAGAGAGAGAAAGAGCGAATGCATAATTGGGAAGTAACGACCTACTGATCATGCTCAAGGCACTATCGTACCGAATTAAATTCGACTCTGGGACCTTCTCTTTCCAAGATCTTTTACTGTGGAACCAGCTACCAATTTGAAGCAAATTTTATATTGATATACTACATTAAAAAAACACTTACAATATTTATGATCAGTATCGGTTGTTAAACGCATCTGTATCTCAATAGTATTTCTATTCAATAAGACATGTATTGTAATTAATGATAATTATCTTACTTCATAACAATGCCCTTGAAATAGCAATGACAAATGTCTAGGCATTAACTCTAAACCGAACAATAACCATGCTAACTGGCGTGCTGCCATTAACTTATGTTTTTTCGATCTCCGTACTCTTGATTGATGTTTTGTTAATAATTATTATGCTTCGCTAACGAGTGCCATGATAACTGAATTCAATAGCTTTTGTAAAGACAATCGCTCAGGCCCATCGCCGTCTCATATTTCTCTGTCAAAATAACGTATCGTGTCCCTTCTGTCAAGCGTGTCAAACGCCAGGCGGTGACATGTCAGGTATTTATGGACACTCGCTGGCTCTCACGCACATTAAGCTGAACCCTCTGTAATACCATCGGAAGGGTTCTGTACATTACAAGAGTCGAGCTGGAGAACAGGCTGGAAACTGAACTTCAATCACGTTGGGGCTTCTTTGAACGAATTTACAACATCCTAGCTTGTTGCTCGTGTTGGTAGCCATTTTTCAAGCATCCATCTATTTCACCAACATACTGCAGCAACCGAAGTCGTTTTCCCAACATCGTTGTGATTTGAAATCGGTCGGTTCCTTTTGGTTCGAATACAATTGTCAACATCTTTCAAAGGCACACTGCATTATCCAACCTCACGCTCTTCAAGTTTCGTTATATTCGATCTCCATCTCCTATTTTGTTTTGTCTTTGAAAACAAACTTGTTATCTTGTCAAGGTTGCTTGAATTTGAACATCTCGCACGGACAGATTACCAAGATATATTATGAGTGGTGCATGAAGGAGTGTTACCTGATGTGAATTATGGAATATTCGACGGTATTTTCGTTTCTCCTGATCGTCGTCCTATTCAAAGGCTCTTCGTCCACGGACAGTTTACAAAGTAAGAAATCAGGATATTTTTATATTTTTATATATTCATTTATTTATCCATTTATAGTTTCTTTATACAGGATTCCTCTTCTGCAACTTGCTTATAATAAATATAAGGTGTAATAAAAAAAAGAAAATCAATAATTTCTGCAAAAGTTGACTTACTATATAATATGTATTTTATGTATTTTAGTTTTGTATCTGTTGATATCTCTTTATAATTTAAATTTGTTTGTAAATTGAACATTTTCAGCCTGCGAGCTGCTTGTTTGATGTGTTTTCGCAATAAACCAAACCAATTCAATACCACCGTATGAGATTGTACCAGTACCAATTCTTTACTGCCGTTTTTAGGAAAATAAGATATAAATTTGAAAATTAATGAAAGGAATAGTTTAAAGCTAATCTTGAGCTGTGGTATGGGGATCGAATGTCGATAGAACATGACTATAATAAATTCTGGATTGTGTATCCTGCAGTAGATTGATTGTTTGAATCATTAAAATAAAAACGAACTGTTGCAGAACTTGCTGAAAATCATCTTCAATAAAACCACAATTCTCATTTGCACATAGTGACCTGTACTTGTAAAGGACATGATGTCGGGCCAACTTACCTTGATTTCCTTATCTTTCTTTGCTCATTACTCAGCCCCTGTACATTTTTTACCAAAATCGTTTTGCACTTGCCATGAATTTGTAATCTTAAACATTCAGTGTAAGTTTTGTCGGATTCTGTGAGAATTTATTTTCTATCATTATCAGAACTCGAGCTTATCTTTAATGGAGAGTGAAGAAAAAAGATGAGCCAAAACAATGCTCCCATTTAAAAGGAACATAGAGAGGGATATCTTCATGAAATATTTTAAGACGAAATTTAATTATAAATTAAGTTTAAACAAAAAAAACTGACGTTTGCTGTGCATCATTAGGATGGTTTATGTAATTATCACCACAAATTTAATTTAGATAATGTTTGAACTTTCGACAAATGGTGATTATAAGTGCAATTAATCATCATTTGCTCATGACGTCAAATTAAGTTTTTACAACTCTCCTTTTATCTTCAAATGGTGTACATTGTTTGAGAAATGACTGAATTTTTGTATTTTGTGTCTAGCCACGCGATATAAATAATCATGTCAAAACTTCTCCAATTATTGTGTTAAAAGCAAGGACGATGATCCACACATCTGTCTTCAGTATACATCCTTGGTATCCAGGCCTCTCGCCAAAAAAATTAAAAACGCGTGGCGCGACCTGAAGGAAAATTTGACCCCCCCCCCAAAAAAAAAAAAAAAAAAAAGTAAAAATTTGATTTTTTTTTTTTTTTTTTTTTTTTTTTTTTTTTTTTTTTAATTTAAATTTATTTTTTACAAGTATTACAAGTAATTTGATGAATTTTTAATACCATACCTGACAACCCTTACGAATAATTCAGAATATTCTGTTTTTGGGGATTTCTAGGACCAGAAAATCCGGAATTTTCTGATTTTTCAACAAAAAAAAAAAAAAAAAAATTTGATTTTTTTTTTTTTTTTTTCTTAAAGAACGCGTGGCGCTAGGTCGGGCCCGTCAGGAACGCGTGGCGCGCGCGCCACGCGTTATCTGTGTACGCGAGGGCCATGTTGGTATCACTATATCGTTATTATTCTTATTATTTTCAGTAAAATTGTTTTAATAGTTTCATTTGCCCTCTGTTAAAACAAGTTTTCTTCAAAGGAACATTTATTTTAGTGGACCATCACTATGGAATTTACTTCCCAGTGATATTGTCAGCTGCTCATCACTTTGTTCTTTCAAGTCAAAATTGAAACAATATTTGATTTCGTATCCAACTCTTAAGATTTAGTTTGTACGGTGTTTCTTACTATTTTTCTCACTATTTCTTTTTTTGTCTTTCCTGTATATCATTCATTTCCTCTATCTATATATTGTATTTATTGGTACCACCAACCCCCTAGTACTCATCCCACACATGGATTTGCATGTAATATTTATATATGTTTGTGTGTGTGTTTATTGTTTAATTTAATTTTTTAAAATTGTGTTTTGATATTGTAATTTTAAGCAGGGGATGATCCCCGATAAACCTCTGTGGTTTTTGATCACCCCCCCCCCCCCCCTCTGCAGATTCTTCTTTTGTTGTAATGCTTTTATATTTGATTGTAATTTAGATTGTCTTTTATGAATCTGTGGAAATAAGTGAAATTAAAAATTGAACACGATCGTAGACACTTTCAAGAAATCAACTCAATTGCAATTTCAATTTCCAAATGTAATGTCTTTAAAAGCATTTCGGGTCGTGTAATGCGTTATTGGAGTATTTGCATGATTCCAAACGGCGACATAAAAGGCTATAAAAGTTGACTTATATTTAGTTTTCGGAAGTGATCTTACATGATAATTGTTATCATCGTAATTTGCATATTTTGTGGTATTTTCAATATGATACTTTGACATTGTTGCCTTTTGTTATCGTTCGTATTTACCACAAAAAAGTCTGGATAGCAAACTTCGTATTTTTTGCAATATATTGGGAGAATTTTTTTTGAATATTCCGGATTCGAGGGCAAAGTAAAGTAAAATGTTGACCCCTCTTTGGTTCTATTTGTACGTATACTCAGACGACAGGCATCAAATTGCTGTAGTTACAATCGATATCCTGGTACTCAGATTCTAAATTCCCACGGTGAAACAGTTAATTCAACTTTATGAAAACAGTGTGTGCGTGTTTTAGTACTTCCCCCAAATCAAACGGTGTAATTTAACATTCCGCCTACAGGGGGAGAGAGGTTTCACTTTATGTCATTTCCAGCTGTAAATATTTTTCAAAGTTTTTACTCGAAATCATGAAAGATACCAATTTAGAGGGAGAAATCATGTTTTCTCATATTAACAGGAATGGAAATATGACAGGGTAGATGAAACTCAAACAATGAGAAGTATTTAAATACCTCAACTTGGAGTGAGGTGTGAGTACACACAAGTTTCCTTTAAGTAAAGGCCGTGTGCTGAAAAGGTTATTAACGGTTGGCGTTTATTGTTGGAATAATAAACACATTTGACCGAGGGGATGTAATATAAACCTTGGCTGGTTAATGACCTATCAAGTACAGTGATTGGGGTCTATGATTAATTACGCGCCACAATGAATTTATTCTATTACGACATGTACAGAATTTGAAACATTAGTCATTCCGCATTCTCCTCGTATGATAAATAGTGAAAGATAGGCAAGAAGAAGCACAAAACTAAATCTAGCTTGAAGATTAGACATGGTCAGCAGTTATTTTTTCTCAATAATTCGTGTAAAAAGACCATTATTCTCAACCATTGAAGGTTAAAAAGCCGACAATTTTTATATTCGCTCAATTTGCTCTCTAACAAATAGGTTTTGGGGACGATAAATGAACACATAATCAAGAAAGTTTATCAAATTTTGCATAAAAAGATATAAAATATCGGAACGTCTCTCTTTCTATTCTGTTACACAACACTCGTGCAATACTCAATCTAATACATTTTGGTATTCTAGAGCGAACGAAAACAAATATCTGCTACCATGGAACGTTTCTCGGATGCGTTGTGTAAGACCAAAGAGAAACTACAAATCTCTTTGGTAAGACATGTGCCCATTGTTTAACATTTTCAACAGTTCAATGCTAATGGCGTATTTGCCACTTCCCAGTGGAATTCCATATCGGAAATAAACCGTTAGATGACAAAGTAAGTTCGTTTACCTATTCCACCTAACCTCATACTCATCATGATCAACATATGTTTTTAATCGAATCACCAGCGATACAAATTTGTTGTTTCTTTTCACTGTGTTTGTTAAGACAAAAACAACCATGGCAGCGTAAATCTGAATATTCTTTTCTTGATGTAATTGGATGGCAATGTACATTTACAGATATACCTCTAAATATCATCATTATTGTTTTACCATCAACGCTCCTTTTGTAAATTGTAGGCGGCAACAACAACAACAACAAAAGCATCATCAACAACAACAAAAACCCGGAATTGATGCAGGTATAAGAGAATTATAGTTGTGTAACACTACATTTCCTACCCAATGATTTGCTAATTTAAAAAAAAATACTCGATTCAACGGATTTTTTATTAACGAAATATTAGCTCATCAAATCCAAACTTTTACCTACTTGGATGTCAGATTTGTTGAACTCTTCCAAACTATGTTAATATGTTCTTCTGTGTGGCCATGCCTTGAACCATAATGCATGGCCCTACAGAGGAATTTTTCCTGTAGGGGGCCGGGGGAAAATGCAATGAATTTTTGACAATTTATTGCATTTTCTTCGTTTTGGGGGATTTGTGGAAGGGGCCGCGTACCCTAGCAAACACTGCGTACAGTCATGATTCAGGGGCTAAGCAGTGGCCTCGTTACTGTGAGGCCCCAGGATAAAAATCGTATCGATCAGCTATATATTAGTGCCCTTTTGTGAGGCATTAATCCTCATTACTGTCAATTATGACTTAAGGACGTAGGTCCCTTAGCTGATTAGCATAGTAGCACACATATGATTAAGCAGTCACGCAAAACAAACACTCGCAAATTAATATTCAATAAAATCTGAGAATGTATGCCATTATTTAGATCTATTAGAAATAAATAATTTTTAAAAATCCTTCCCTAAACTGGGGTAAAAATAAATATTCCACCATTATGACCAACAGTGTATATATATATTCTGATACAAATACATAATACGCGCTATTTCCATCAATATTTTAACAAACAGCTATTTGGAGTATTCACAAAGATACAAATATAGATATACTTCGTGTATGTTTTATATCCTGGAAGTCTATAATGATGCAATGACCATTTGCGAGGGGTGAAAAAAAGATCAATGTTGTTCTTTCACACAGACAATAATGATTCTTTCAGACATAGGCCCCCTATATGTTGTTTTCCCTTTTCCTTCCTCCACTACTTTGTGACTTTCACATGAAGGATGAATAATTAGCGAGACACCGGCCTTTTATAAGGGCTGGGTAGTGGGTACCTCATTTGAATGTTACATCACTTAGAAATTCTTTGCGCGATTCCACTGCCTGAACACCCGGGATATGCCAATTTCTTTTGACTTGGTACTTCTTATTATTAAATGAAATTCAAATTAAACTTCATTTCTATTTATATAGTTTAGGAATAACACTCTGGTATGCAGTTTGAGGAATGTTTGCCATCCTCATTATTTATGTAGCCTAAAGTGAACTGATGGTAATCTCGGGCCATTAAAATTCATTTCAATTCCGTACATTATTTAATTTATATATTTTATTTTATTTTATTTACCAAATATAAAAACATCTAAATAAAAAGATACATGATAACAGGAAAAAATAACATTGGATGGATCGCACTGCTTATGCAGCTGTGCCAGTACAGTACAGCTGTTCTACACAGCTGCAGTCTGTAGAATGATGACTATGTTTCTACATGATTTAAAGTTCATTAAATTACAATAGTCTGGAAGATAGAATAATCTACTTAAAATGGATATGTACGATGGAAAAATTAGGAGCCAGAGAAAGAGCATAACTTTTGAGCGTTTGTATGGTCGACGATGAAAATGTGTTTGTTTATATACACAATATAAAGATAAATAAGTAGATTCAGGTCAAATTAGACAGAATGGAATATATTAATATATTACAAATATGACATCTTCTCCTTCGGTCTCTCTTTCCCTCTCTATTTTTTTTAATAATTTTATTAGGTGGTCTGTTGTCAACAGACCACCTATTAATTTCGTCAGAATTTTCTTTCTTTATTTATTTATTTATTTATTTATTAGGTGGTCTGTTGAAAACAGATCACCTATTGTTTTCGTCAGAATTTTCTTTCTTCTTTATTATTATTTATTTATTCTTTATTTTTATTTCTCCCCCTTTTTTGTTCAGAGGATAACTGAAGATCAGTTTAATCAATTTCTTTTAATTTTGGCACAGTCATAGGTCATTGTCATGAGACGTGACAGGAACATTTTCAAGGTCATCAGGTCATCGTGACGTCATCCAGGCGCCATTTTGTGAAATCACGTTATCCATCATATCTTCATGATGCATAAGCAAAGGTCATTCATATTCATATCACATATACTTCAGGTCAAGGGTCAACAAGTCATGTCATCAAAGGTCACATAAAGGTCATGACGCGCACGTACGCGCGCGTCAAAATTTAAAAATGCTCAAAATCACTTAACTATTAAACGAGAGTACGAATCAGGTCATTTTAAGCATTTCAAAATTTTCCGTCCGTAAGTGTCACCGCGCGCGTTGCGCGCGCTCATAATGCGCGGAAAAGGTCAAATTCAAATTGTTTACATGATTTAGATTCCTCTTACCGTAAATGACAATTTACATTAATTTCAGTCACTCTTGACCTTTCATAAGGCCGTGAGCGCGCGTCAAAGTTAAAAATCTGCGCGTGCTGCTATGGGCAATATAATGCAAATTTGATCAAAAACATCCCATTTTAAAAATCAAAATAGCTCTTCAGATAGTCAATTGACCCCAACTTTTATATCATGGTCGGAAAAAACATGAGTTGGAGATATGATTTCATGTGTCATTTGACCCTCAATTAACTCATGACGTCATCATAATGGCCACCGAACTCATAATTTCAATTTGCATATTATGACGTCAGAAGATTTTTGAAAAATTGATTGTATCTCTGTAAATATTAATTAACTTTCTTCCAAATTTTGATATGTTCTACCTGAGAATATTGTCTACAAATGCAGTTTTCACGATATTTCATTTTGACAAGGGCATCATGGCGTATTTTTGCGATTAAAGGAGGCATGTCAATTTTTCACATTTTGCGTGTATTCTCTATGGGACATGACTTTTTCTCAAAACTGGATTCTACATTCTCGTCTTTCGGGAGCAATATCTCCATCGTTTTATCTTTGTTTATGCTGAGCTTTGAGTATGATGTAGCTGAGAGAATAAGCTATCACAAGTGTGCCTTTTATTTTTCGATCAGATGCCGGGATCATGCTCATATTTCACTTATAAAGTGGGATTTGTGAATTCTATTTTCCGTTTACGTGTAATCTCTATGGGAAATGTTTTGGCATATCGGTAACGCACTTGACTTCCGACCTGGAGGTCCCTGGTTCGAGTCCGGGAGTCTCCAACAATTTTTTTTTTTTTTTTTCTTTTTTGACTTTTCAATGATCATAAAATTGAAAACAGACCACCTAATTCGTCCCCACGACGAATTAAATTTCTAGTTAGGTGGTCTGTTGTCAACAGACCACCTATTGTTTTCGTCAGAATTTTCTTTCTTTATTTATTTATTTATTAGGTGGTCTGTCGTTTTCGACAGATCACCTATTGTTTTCGTCAGAATTTTCTTTCTTTATTTATTTATTATTATTATTATTATTTATTTTTATTTCTTCCCGTTTTTTGTTTATCGGTTAACTCAAGATCGGTTGTTTTAATTTCTTTCAATTTTGACACAGTCATAGGTCATTGTCATGAGACGTGACAGGAACATTTTCAAGGTCATCAGGTTATCGTGACGTCATCCAGGCGCCATTTTGTGAAATCACGTTATCCATCATATCTTCGTGATGCATAAGCAAAGGTCATTCATATTCATATCACATATACTTCAGGTCAAGGGTCAACAGGTCATGTCATCAAAGGTCACATAAAGGTCACGACGCGCGCGTACGCGTGCGTCAAAATATTAAAATGCTCAAAATCACTTAACTATCAAAGGAGAGTACGAATCAGGTCATTTTAAGCATTTCAACATTTTCCGTCCGTAAGTGTCCCCGCGCGCGTTGCGCGCGCTCACAACGCGCGGAAAAGGTCAAATTCATTTGTTTTACATGATTGATATTCCTCTTACCGTAAATGACAATTTACATTAATTTCAGTCACTCTTGACCTTTCATAAGGCCGTGAGCGCGCGTCAAAGTTCAAAATCCGCGCGTGCTGCTATGGGCACTATAATGCAAATTTGATCAAAAACATCCCATTTTAAAAATCAAAATAGCTCTTCAGATAGTCAATTGACCCCAACTTTTATATCATGGTTGGAAAAAACATGAGTTGGAGATATGATTTCATGTGTCATTTGACCCTCAATTAACTCATGACGCCATCATAATGGCCTCCGAACTCAAAATTTCAATTTGCATATTATGACGTCAACATATTTTTATAAAATTGATTGTATCTCTGTAAATATTAATTCATTTTCTTTCAAATTTTGATATGTTCTACCTGAGAATATTGTCTACAAATGCAGTCTCCACGATATTTCATTTTGACAAGGGCATCATGGCGTATTTTTTGCGATTAAAGCAGGCATGTCAATTTTTCACATTTTGCGTGTATTCTCTATGAGACATGACTTTTTCTCAAAACTGGATTCTACATTCTCGTCTTTCGCGAGCAATATCTCCATCGTTTTATCTTTGTTTATGCTGAGCTTTGAGTATGATGTAGCTGAGAGAATGAGCTATCACGAGTGTGCCCTTTATTTTTCGATCAGATGCCGGGATCATGCTCATATTTCACTTATAAAGTGGGATTTGTGAATTCTATTTTCCGTTTACGTGTAATCTCTATGGGAAATGTTTTGGCATATCGGTAACGCACTTGACTTCCGACCTCGAGGTCCCTGGTTCGAGTCCGGGAGTCTCCAACAATTTTTTTCTTTTCTTTTTTTTTTTCTTTTTTGACTTTTCAATGATCATAAAATTGAAAACAGACCACCTAATTCGTCCCCATGACGAATTAAATTTCTAGTTTATTTAATATTCTTTATTTTTATTTCTTCCCGTTTTTTGTTTATCGATTAACTCAAGATCGGTTGTGTTAATTTCTTTCAATTTTGACACAGTCATAGGTCATTGTCATGATACGTGACAGGAACATTTTCAAGGTCATCAGGTCATCGTGACGTCATCCAGGCGCCATTTTGTGAAATCACGTTATCCATCATATCTTCGTGATGCATAAGCAAAGGTCATTCATATTCATATCACATATACTTCAGGTCAAGGGTCAACAGGTCATGTCATCAAAGGTCACATAAAGGTCACGACGCGCACGTACGCGTGCGTCAAAATTTACAAATGCTCAAAATCACTTAACTATTAAAGGAGAGTACGAATCAGGTCATTTTAAGCATTTCAAAATTTTCCGTCCGTAAGTGTCCCCGCGCGCGTTGCGCGCGCTCATAGCGCGCGGAAAAGGTCAAATTCAAAATTTTTACATGATTTAGATTCCTCTTACCGTAAATGACAATTTACATTTTTTTTCAGTCACCCTTGACCTTTCATAAGGCCGTGAGCGCGCGTCAAAGTTCAAAATCCGCGCGTGCTGCTATGGGCAATATAATGCAAATTTGATCAAAAACATGCCATTTTAAAAATCATAATAGCTCTTCAGATAGTCCATTGACCCCAACTTTTATATCATGGTTAGAAAAAGCATGAGTTGGAGATATGATTCCATGTCTCATTTGACCCTCAATTGACTCATGACGTCATCATAATGGCCTCCGAACTCAAAATTTCAATTTGCATATTATGACGTCATCATATTTTTGGAAAATTGATTGTATCTTTGTAAATATTGATTAATTTTCTTCCAAATTTTGATATGTTCTACCTGAGAATATTGTCTACAAATGCAGTCAACACGATATTTCATTTTGACAAGGGCATCATGGCGTATTTTCGCGATTAAAGGAGGCATGTCAATTTTTCACATTTTGCGTGTATTCTCTATGGGACATGACTTTTTCTCAAAACTGGATTCTACATTCTCGTCTGTCGCGAGCAATATCTCTGTCGTTTTATCTTTGTTTACGCTGAGCTTTGAGTATGTTGTAGCTGAGACAATAAGCTATCACTAGTGTGCCATTTATTTCTCGATTAGATGACGGGATCATGCTCATATTTCACTTGCAAAGTGGGATTTGAGAATTTCATTTTCCGTTTACGTGTATTCTCTATGGGAAATGTTTTGGTATATCGGTAACGCGCTTGACTTCCGACCTCGAGGTCCCTGGTTCGAGTCCGGGCGTCTCCAACAATTTTTTTGTTTTGTTTTTTGTTTTGACTTTTCAATGATCATAAAATTGAAAACAGACCACCTAATTCGTCACCATGACGAATTCAATTTCTAGTTTATTATTAGGTGGTCTGTCGTTTTCGACAGATCACCTATTGTTTTCGTCAGAATTTTCTTTCTTTATTTATTTATTTATTATTATTATTATTTATTTTTATTTCTTCCCGTTTTTTGTTTATCGGTTAACTCAAGATCGGTTGTTTTAATTTCTTTCAATTTTGACACAGTCATAGGTCATTGTCATGAGACGTGACAGGAACATTTTCAAGGTCATCAGGTTATCGTGACGTCATCCAGGCGCCATTTTGTGAAATCACGTTATCCATCATATCTTCGTGATGCATAAGCAAAGGTCATTCATATTCATATCACATATACTTCAGGTCAAGGGTCAACAGGTCATGTCATCAAAGGTCACATAAAGGTCACGACGCGCGCGTACGCGTGCGTCAAAATATTAAAATGCTCAAAATCACTTAACTATCAAAGGAGAGTACGAATCAGGTCATTTTAAGCATTTCAACATTTTCCGTCCGTAAGTGTCCCCGCGCGCGTTGCGCGCGCTCACAACGCGCGGAAAAGGTCAAATTCATTTGTTTTACATGATTTATATTCCTCTTACCGTAAATGACAATTTACATTAATTTCAGTCACTCTTGACCTTTCATAAGGCCGTGAGCGCGCGTCAAAGTTCAAAATCCGCGCGTGCTGCTATGGGCACTATAATGCAAATTTGATCAAAAACATCCCATTTTAAAAATCAAAATAGCTCTTCAGATAGTCAATTGACCCCAACTTTTATATCATGGTTGGAAAAAACATGAGTTGGAGATATGATTTCATGTGTCATTTGACCCTCAATTAACTCATGACGCCATCATAATGGCCTCCGAACTCAAAATTTCAATTTGCATATTATGACGTCAACATATTTTTATAAAATTGATTGTATCTCTGTAAATATTAATTCATTTTCTTTCAAATTTTAAAATGTTCTACCTGAGAATATTGTCTACAAATGCAGTCTCCACGATATTTCATTTTGACAAGGGCATCATGGCGTATTTTTTGCGATTAAAGCAGGCATGTCAATTTTTCACATTTTGCGTGTATTCTCTATGAGACATGACTTTTTCTCAAAACTGGATTCTACATTCTCGTCTTTCGCGAGCAATATCTCCATCGTTTTATCTTTGTTTATGCTGAGCTTTGAGTATGATGTAGCTGAGAGAATGAGCTATCACGAGTGTGCCCTTTATTTTTCGATCAGATGCCGGGATCATGCTCATATTTCACTTATAAAGTGGGATTTGTGAATTCTATTTTCCGTTTACGTGTAATCTCTATGGGAAATGTTTTGGCATATCGGTAACGCACTTGACTTCCGACCTCGAGGTCCCTGGTTCGAGTCCGGGAGTCTCCAACAATTTTTTTCTTTTCTTTTTTTTTTTTCTTTTTTGACTTTTCAATGATCATAAAATTGAAAACAGACCACCTAATTCGTCCCCATGACGAATTAAATTTCTAGTTTATTTTTATTTCTTCCCGTTTTTTGTTTATCGGTTAACTCAAGATCGGTTGTGTTAATTTCTTTCAATTTTGAAACAGTTATAGAACATTGTCATGAGACGTGACAGGAACATTTTCAAGGTAATAAGGTCATCGTGACGTCATCCAGGCGCCATTTTGTGAAATCACGTTATCCATCATATCTTCGTGATGCATAAGCAAAGGTCATTCATATTCATATCACATATACTTCAGGTCAAGGGTCAACAGGTCATGTCATCAAAGGTCACATAAAGGTCACGACGCGCACGTACGCGTGCGTCAAAATTTACAAATGCTCAAAATCACTTAACTATTAAAGGAGAGTACGAATCAGGTCATTTTAAGCATTTCAAAATTTTCCGTCCGTAAGTGTCCCCGCACGCGTTGCGCGCGCTCATAGCGCGCGGAAAAGGTCAAATTCAAAATTTTTACATGATTTAGATTCCTCTTACCGTAAATGACAATTTACATTTTTTTTCAGTCACCCTTGACCTTTCATAAGGCCGTGAGCGCGCGTCAAAGTTCAAAATCCGCGCGTGCTGCTATGGGCAATATAATGCAAATTTGATCAAAAACATGCCATTTTAAAAATCATAATAGCTCTTCAGATAGTCCATTGACCCCAACTTTTATATCATGGTTAGAAAAAGCATGAGTTGGAGATATGATTCCATGTCTCATTTGACCCTCAATTGACTCATGACGTCATCATAATGGCCTCCGAACTCAAAATTTCAATTTGCATATTATGACGTCATCATATTTTTGGAAAATTGATTGTATCTTTGTAAATATTGATTAATTTTCTTCCAAATTTTGATATGTTCTACCTGAGAATATTGTCTACAAATGCAGTCACCACGATATTTCATTTTGACAAGGGCATCATGGCGTATTTTCGCGATTAAAGGAGGCATGTCAATTTTTCACATTTTGCGTGTATTCTCTATGGGACATGACTTTTTCTCAAAACTGGATTCTACATTCTCGTCTGTCGCGAGCAATATCTCTGTCGTTTTATTTTTGTTTACGCTGAGCTTTGAGTATGTTGTAGTTGAGACAATAAGCTATCACAAGTGTGCCATTTATTTCTCGATTAGATGACGGGATCATGCTCATATTTCACTTGCAAAGTGGGATTTGAGAATTTCATTTTCCGTTTACGTGTATTCTCTATGGGAAATGTTTTGGTATATCGGTAACGCACTTGACTTCCGACCTCGAGGTCCCTGGTTCGAGTCCGGGCGTCTCCAACAATTTTTTTTTTTTTTTCTTTTTTGACTTTTCAATGATCATAAAATTGAAAACAGACCACCTAATTCGTCACCATGACGAATTCAATTTCTAGTTAGGTGATACGTAACGAAGTCTACGTATCACCTTTTGATTTCGTCAAGATTTTTATTATTTATTTATTTATTTATTATTATTCTTCCTCGAATTTGTTCGCAGGATATCTCAAAACTGAATGAAGCCATTGTTATGAATCTTTCAATGATGATAGATCTTAGTCTAACTTAGAACTGCGTGACTTTTCAAAGACTCAAAATCATCGTGACGTCATCCAGGCGCCATTTTGTGAAAATCAACTAATGACCATATCTTCATAACGAATAGTAATTTTTCATTCATATTTATCATGATTAAGATCAATATCCGTCCGGTCAATTTCAAGTCAATAAACGTCCGTAAATGCGCGCGTGCGCGCTCGTCCGCGCGTTTACGCGCGCGCAAAAAATTAAAATGCTCTAAATCATCCCAACATTTTTTTGCATACGTTTCAGGCCATATGGAGCATTTGATAAAAAAAATACGCACACGCGCATGCGCGCGCGTTTTCGCGCGTACTGGCATTTTGCAACATAGAATCGCCAACTTTTTTTCTGTCATCATATTTGGTACATTTTTCCAAGCATTTTGATAATTTGTTCACCTTTTATTAACGCAATGAGCGTCCGTCAAAGTTGACAGCACGCGCGGATTTGCGTTATCTTTATCCACAATACATGGGCAAAAACATGCCTATATAAAATTCATTGTAACTCTTTAGAATAGATAGAAACTCCTAATATTTTTTCATATTTAAATAGATGATGAGTCGGAAATATGATTTCATGTTTCATTTTATCCTCAATTAACTCATGACGTCATCATAATGGCCTCCAAACTCAAAATTTTAATTTGCATATTATGACGTCAGCATATTTTTGGAAAATTGATTGTATCTCTGTAAATATTGATCAATTTTCTTTTTAATTTTGATATGTTCTAGCTGAGACAATTTTCTACAAATGTAGTATTCACAATTTTTATTTTTGACAAAAGTATCATTGTGTATTTTTGCGATTAAAGGAGGCATGTCAATTTTTCGCATTTTGCGTGTATTCTCTACGGGACATGACTTTTTCTCAAAACTGGATTCTACACTCCTGTCTTTCGCGAGCAAAATCTCCGTTGTTTTATCTTTGTTTTCGCTGAGCTTTGGATATGTTGTAGCTGAGACAATGAGCTATCAAAAGTGTGCCCTTTATTTTTCAATTAGATGCCGGGATCATGCTCATATTTCACTTGCAAAGTAGGATTTCTGAATTCCATTTCCCGTTTACGTGTAATCGCTATGGGAGATGTTTTGGTATATCGGTAACACACTTGACTTCCAACCTCGAGATCCCTGGTTCGAGTCCGGGTGTCTCCAACACTTTTTTTTCTTCACTTTTTTTTCCTTTTGACCTTCACTGTACCATCTCCTTTGATTATTTAAACACGTAGATTCGCAAATAATGTCATAAATAACCCTTTTTACTTTATTATTACCCTATTTTCACTTAATCTATTACTTTTTGCGTGTAATCCCTATTGGAGATGACTTTTTCTCAAATCTGGAGTCTACATTCCTGTCTTTTGCGAGCAATATCGCCGTTATTTCGGCTTGGATTTTGTTGATTTTTGAGTATGTTGTAGCTGAGACTATATGCTATCTAAATCAATCCTCATTTTTTCAATAAGATGTCATGATCGCGCTCATGATCATGATCATTATCATCATGATCATCATTATCATAATGATGATATTCATTTATCAATTACATTTTCATTTCTTTGAATAAGATAAAATCGTCAAAAGGTGTTCTTCATGATGTAAATTAGAGTCAAATGTGTAACTAGTTACTGCACAGGGTCAAAGGTCATATATTGTTTCAATCTATCTTCCCTAGATCCATGATGATCAAGGAGACACAACTTAATCTTGACATATGAATAGATCATAATGGGAGAAGCATATAAATGGGAGAAGCATTTTACAGAATAATATATCGTGTAATGCATTATTCGTTATGTAAACCATTATCATACGTATCACCTAATTCGTCTCAGTGACGAATTAAAGTCTAGTTGTTATTGTTGTTGTTGTTTGGGGGGGGGGGGTACTAGAGTATTCATTTGAATCCCCGTATTTCAGTTTAAGAGACGTGTGTCTATCGCTCATTGTGGGCGGAATATAAAACCCGGATGATTATTTGAGGGGGTTAGGGCTGGAGAATTAAACTGAAAAAAGTCCCCATATGTGACTTTTTTTCTCTGGAAAGTACTTGTATATATTTTGTGTTTATCTTATTAGGTGGTCTGTCAACGACAGATCACCTATTGTTTTCGTCAGAATTTTCTTTCTTTATTTATTAGGTGGTCTGTTGTCAACAGACCACCTATTGTTTTCGTCAGAATTTTCTTTCTTTATTTATTTATTTATTTATTTATTAGGTGGTCTGTTGTCAACAGACCACCTATTGTTTTCGTCAGAATTTTCTTTCTTTATTTATTTATTTATTTATTTATTTATTTATTATTTATTAGGTGGTCTGTCAACGACAGATCACCTATTGTTTTCGTCAGAATTTTCTTTCTTTATTTATTTATTCTTTATTTTTATTTCTTCCCGTTTTTTGTTTATCGTTTAACTCAAGATCGGTTGTGTTAATTTCTTTCAATTTTGACACAGTTATAGGTCTTTGTCATGAGACGTGACAGGAACATTTTCAAGGTCATCAGGTTATCGTGACGTCATCCAGGCGCCATTTTGTGAAATCACGTTATCCATCATATCTCCATGATGCATTAGCAAAGGTCATTCATATTCATATCACATATACTTCAGGTCAAGGGTCAACAGGTCATGTCATCAAAGGTCACATAAAGGTCATGACGCGCGCGTACGCGTGCGTCAAAATTTAAAAATGCTCAAAATCACTTAACTATTAAAGGAGAGTACGAATCAGGTCATTTTAAGCATTTCAAAAATTTTCGTCCGTACGTGTCAACGCGCGCGTTGCGCGCGCTCACAACGCGCGGAAAAGGTCAAATTCATTTTTTTTTTTACATGATTTAGATTCCTCTTACCGTAAATGACAATTTACATTAATTTCAGTCACTCTTGACCTTTCATAAGGCCGTGAGCGCGCGTCAAAGTTCAAAATCCGCGCGGGCTGCTATGGGCAATATAATGCAAATTTGATCAAAAACATCCCATTTTAAAAATCAAAATAGCTCTTCAGATAGTCCAATGACCCCAACTTTTATATCATAGTTAGAAAAAGCATGAGTTGGAGATATGATTTCATGTCTCATTTGACCCTCAATTAATTCATGACGTCATCCTAATGGCCTCCCAACTCAAAATTTTAATTTGCATATTATGACGTCAGCATATTTCTGGAAAATTGATTGTATCTCTGTAAATATTGATTGATTTTCTTCCAAATTTTGATATGATCTAGCTGAGACAATTCTCTACAAATGCAGTTACCACAATTTTTCATTTTGACAAAGGTATCATAGCGTATTTTTTTTATTAAAGGTGGCATGTCAATTTTTCACATTTTGCGTGTATTCTCTATGGGACATGACTTTTTCTCAAAACTGGATTCTACATCCTGTCTTTTGCGAGCAATATCTCCGTCGTTTTAGCTTTGTTTTCGCTGAGCTTCGAGTATGTTGTAGCTGAGACAATAAGCTATCACAAGTGTGCCCTTTATTTTTCGATCAGATGCCAGGATCATGCTCATATCTCACTTGCAAAGTGGGATTTGATCATTCCATTTTCCGTTTACGTGTAATCTCTATGGGAAATGTTTTGGTATATCGGTAAACGCACTTGACTTCCGACCTCGAGGTCCCTGGTTCGAGTCCGGGGGTCTCCAACAATTTTTTTTTCTTCACTTTTTTTTCTTTTTGACCTTTTACTGTACCATCTCCTTTAATTATTAAAACACGTACAATCGCAAATAATGTAATAGACAACCATATTTACTTTATTATTACCCTATTATCACTTAATCCATTACTTTTTGCATGTAATCCTTATGGGAGATGACTTTTTCTCAAATCTGGATTCTACATTCTTGTCTTTTGCGAGCAATATCGCCATTATTTCGGCTTGATTTTTGTTGATTTTTGAGTATGTTGTAGCTGAGACTATACGCTATCTCAACGTCCCCTCATTTTTTAATCAGATGTCATCATGGTCTGTTGATGATCATCAACATCACCATGATCATCATCGTCATCACCATTACTATCAAGATCATCATCATGATCATCATTCTTCACATGTCTATATAACTTCTCCCTTTTTCAATATAGTAAATATTGAATTAAAGATGAGCATGAACATAGGAATTAAAGACAGACCACCTAATTCGTCCCCATGACGAATTAAATTTCTAGTTTATTATTTATTTTTATTTCTTCCCGTTTTTTGTTTATCGATTAACTCAAGATCGGTTGTGTTAATTTCTTTCAATTTTGACACAGTCATAGGTCATTGTCATGAAACGTGACAGGAACATTTTCAAGGTCATCAGGTCATCGTGACGTCATCCAGGCGCCATTTTGTGAAATCACGTTATCCATCATATCTTCGTGATGCATAAGCAAAGGTCATTCATATTCATATCACATATACTTCAGGTCAAGAGTCAACAGGTCATGTCATCAAAGGTCAAATAAAGGTCACGACGCGCACGTACGCGTGCGTCAAAATTTACAAATGCTCAAAATCACTTAACTATTAAAGGAGAGTACGAATCAGGTCATTTTAAGCATTTCAAAATTTTCCGTCCGTAAGTGTCCCCGCGCGCGTTGCGCGCGCTCATAGCGCGCGGAAAAGGTCAAATTCAAAATGTTTACATGATTTAGATTCCTCTTACCGTAAATGACAATTTACATTTTTTTCAGTCACCCTTGACCTTTCATAAGGCCGTGAGCGCGCGTCAAATTTCAAAATCCGCGCGTGCTGCTATGGGCAATATAATGCAAATTTCATCAAAAACATGCCATTTTAAAAATCATAATAGCTCTTCAGATAGTCCATTGACCCCTACTTTTATATCATGGTTAGAAAAAGCATGAGTTGGAGATATGATTTCATGTCTCATTTGACCCTCAATTAACTCATGACGTCATCATAATGGCATCCGAACTCAAAATTTCAATTTGCATATTATGACGTCAGCATATTTTTGTAAAATTGATTGTATCTCTGTAAATATTGATTAATTTTCTTCCAAATTTTGATATGTTCTACCTGAGAATATTGTCTACAAATGCAGTCAACACGATATTTCATTTTGACAAGGGCGTCATGGCGTATTTTTGCGATTAAAGCAGGCATGTCAATTTTTCACATTTTGCGTGTATTCTCTATGAGACATGACTTTTTCTCAAAACTGGATTCTACATTCTCGTCTTTCGCGAGCAATATCTCCATCGTTTTATCTTTGTTTATGCTGAGCTTTGAGTATGATGTAGCTGAGAGAATAAGCTATCACAAGTGTGCCCTTTATTTTTCGATCAGATGCCGGGATCATGCTCATATTTCACTTATAAAGTGGGATTTGTGAATTCTATTTTCCGTTTACGTGTAATCTCTATGGGAAATGTTTTGGCATATCGGTAACGCACTTGACTTCCGACCTCGAGGTCCCTGGTTCGAGTCCGGGAGTCTCCAACAATTTTTTTCTTCACTTTTTTTTTTTTTTTTGGCTTTTCAATGATCATGAAATTGAAAACAGACCACCTAATTCGTCCCCATGACGAATTAAATTTCTAGTTTATTATTTATTTTTATTTCTTCCCGTTTTTTGTTTATCGATTAACTCAAGATCGGTTGTGTTAATTTCTTTCAATTTTGACACAGTCATAGGTCATTGTCATGAAACGTGACAGGAACATTTTCAAGGTCATCAGGTCATCGTGACGTCATCCAGGCGCCATTTTGTGAAATCACGTTATCCATCATATCTTCGTGATGCATAAGCAAAGGTCATTCATATTCATATCACATATACTTCAGGTCAAGAGTCAACAGGTCATGTCATCAAAGGTCAAATAAAGGTCACGACGCGCACGTACGCGTGCGTCAAAATTTACAAATGCTCAAAATCACTTAACTATTAAAGGAGAGTACGAATCAGGTCATTTTAAGCATTTCAAAATTTTCCGTCCGTAAGTGTCCCCGCGCGCGTTGCGCGCGCTCATAGCGCGCGGAAAAGGTCAAATTCAAAATGTTTACATGATTTAGATTCCTCTTACCGTAAATGACAATTTACATTTTTTTCAGTCACCCTTGACCTTTCATAAGGCCGTGAGCGCGCGTCAAATTTCAAAATCCGCGCGTGCTGCTATGGGCAATATAATGCAAATTTCATCAAAAACATGCCATTTTAAAAATCATAATAGCTCTTCAGATAGTCCATTGACCCCTACTTTTATATCATGGTTAGAAAAAGCATGAGTTGGAAATATGATTTCATGTCTCATTTGACCCTCAATTAACTCATGACGTCATCATAATGGCATCCGAACTCAAAATTTCAATTTGCATATTATGACGTCAGCATATTTTTGTAAAATTGATTGTATCTCTGTAAATATTGATTAATTTTCTTCCAAATTTTGATATGTTCTACCTGAGAATATTGTCTACAAATGCAGTCAACACGATATTTCATTTTGACAAGGGCGTCATGGCGTATTTTTGCGATTAAAGCAGGCATGTCAATTTTTCACATTTTGCGTGTATTCTCTATGAGACATGACTTTTTCTCAAAACTGGATTCTACATTCTCGTCTTTCGCGAGCAATATCTCCATCGTTTTATCTTTGTTTATGCTGAGCTTTGAGTATGATGTAGCTGAGAGAATAAGCTATCACAAGTGTGCCCTTTATTTTTCGATCAGATGCCGGGATCATGCTCATATTTCACTTATAAAGTGGGATTTGTGAATTCTATTTTCCGTTTACGTGTAATCTCTATGGGAAATGTTTTGGCATATCGGTAACGCACTTGACTTCCGACCTCGAGGTCCCTGGTTCGAGTCCGGGAGTCTCCAACAATTTTTTTCTTCACTTTTTTTTTTTTTTTGGCTTTTCAATGATCATGAAATTGAAAACAGACCACCTAATTCGTCCCCATGACGAATTAAATTTCTAGTTATTTATTAGGTGGTCTGTCTTCGACAGACTACCTATTGTTTTCGTCAGAATTTTCTTTCTTTATTTCTTTATTAGGTGGTCTGTTGAAAACAGATCACCTATTGTTTTCGTCAGAATTTTCTTTATTAGGTGGTCTGTTGTCAACAGACCACCTATTGTTTTCGTCAGAATTTTCTTTCTTTATTTATTTATTTATTTATTTATTATTCTTTATTTTTATTTCTTCCCGTTTTTTGTTTATCGATTAACTCAAGATCGGTTGTGTTAATTTCTTTCAATTTTGACACAGTCATAGGTCATTGTCACGATACGTGACAGGAACATTTTCAAGGTCATCAGGTCATCGTGACGTCATCCAGGCGCCATTTTGTGAAATCACGTTATCCATCATATCTTCGTGATGCATAAGCAAAGGTCATTCATATTCATATCACATATACTTCAGGTCAAGGGTCAACAGGTCATGTCATCAAAGGTCACATAAAGGTCACGACGCGCACGTACGCGTGCGTCAAAATTTACAAATGCTCAAAATCACTTAACTATTAAAGGAGAGTACGAATCAGGTCATTTTAAGCATTTCAAAATTTTCCGTCCGTAAGTGTCCCCGCGCGCGTTGCGCGCGCTCATAGCGCGCGGAAAAGGTCAAATTCAAAATTTTTACATGATTTAGATTCCTCTTACCGTAAATGACAATTTACATTTTTTTCAGTTACCCTTGACCTTTCATAAGGCCGTGAGCGCGCGTCAAAGTTCAAAATCCGCGCGTGCTGCTATGGGCAATATAATGCAAATTTGATCAAAAACATGCCATTTTAAAAATCATAATAGCTCTTCAGATAGTCCATTGACCCCAACTTTTATATCATGGTTAGAAAAAGCATGAGTTGGAGATATGATTCCATGTCTCATTTGACCCTCAATTGACTCATGACGTCATCATAATGGCCTCCGAACTCAAAATTTCAATTTGCATATTATGACGTCATAATATTTTTGGAAAATTGATCGTATCTTTGTAAATATTGATTAATTTTCTTCCAAATTTTGATATGTTCTACCTGAGAATATTGTCTACAAATGCAGTCACCACGATATTTCATTTTGACAAGGGCATCATGGCGTATTTTCGCGATTAAAGGAGGCATGTCAATTTTTCACATTTTGCGTGTATTCTCTATGGGACATGACTTTTTCTCAAAACTGGATTCTACATTCTCGTCTTTCGCGAGCCATATCTCCGTCGTTTTATCTTTGTTTACGCTGAGCTTTGAGTGTGTTGTAGCTGAGACAATAAGCTATCACAAGTGTGCCATTTATTTCTCGATCAGATGCCGGGATCATGCTCATATCTCACATACAAAGTGGGATTTGATAATTCCATTTTCCGTTTACGTGTATTCTCTATGGGAAATGTTTTGGTATATCGGTAACGCACTTGACTTCCGACCTCGAGGTCCCTGGTTCGAGTCCGGGCGTCTCCAACAATTTTTTTCTTCACTTTTTTTTCTTTTTGACCTTTCACTCTACCATCTCCTTTGAATATTAAAACACGTACAATTGCAAATAATGTAATAAACAACCATATTTACTTTATTATTACCCTATTATCACTAGATCCATTACTTTTGGCGTGTAATTATGGGAGATGACTTTTTCTCAAATCTGGATTCTACATTCTTGTCTTTTGCGAGCAATAACGCTGTTATTTCTGCTTGGTTTTTGTTGATTTTTGAGTATGTTGTAGCTGAGACTATACGCTATCTAAATGTTCTCTAATTTTGTTCAGTCTGATGTCATCGTGGTCTGTTGATGATAATCATCAACATCATCATGATCATCATGATCATCATCATCGTCATCACAATTACTCTCAAGATCATCATCATCATGATCATCATGATGATCATCTTTGTTTACATGTCTATATAACTTCTCCCTTTCTCAATGTAGTAAATATTATAATCTCTCATAAGACTTGAAGACAGACCACCTAATTCGTCCCCATGACGAATTAAATTTCTAGTTATTATTATTATTCTTTATTTTTATTTATTTCCTACACTTTTTTGTGCCTAGGATAACTCAAGTTTGGTTTCGTCAATTTCATTCAATTTTGGCACAGTCATAGGTCATTGTCATGAGACGTGACAGGAACCTTTTCAAGGTCATCACGTCATCGTGACGTCATCCAGGCGCCATTTTGTGAAATCACGTTATCCATCATATCTTCATGATGCATAAGCAAAGGTCATTCATATTCATATCACATATACTTCAGGTCAAAGGTCAACAAGTCATGTCATCAAAGGTCACATAAAGGTCATGACGCGCACGTACGCGCGCGTCAAAATTTTAAAATGCTCAAAATCACTTAACTATTAAAGGAGAGTACGAATCAGGTCATTTTAAGCATTTCAAAATGTTCCGTCCGTAAGTGCCCCCGCGCGCGTTGCGCGCGCTCACAACGCGCGGAAATGGTCAAATTCAAATTTTTTACATGATTTAAATTCCTCTTACCGTAAATTACAATTAACATTAATTTCAGTCACCCTTGACCTTTCATAAGGCCGTGAGCGCGCGTCAAAGTTCAAAATCCGCGCGTACTGCTATGGGCAATATAATGCAAATTTGATCAAAAACATCCCATTTTAAAAATCAAAATAGCTCTTCAGATAGTCAATTGACCCCAATTTTTATATCATGGTTGGAAAAAGCATAAGTTGGAGATATGATTTCATGTCTCATTTGACCCTCAATTAACTCATGACGTCATCATAATGGCCTCCAAATTCAAAATTTTAATTTTCATATTATGACGTCAGCAGATTTTTGGAAAATTGATTGTATCTCTGTAAATGTTGATCAATTTTCTTTCAAATTTTGATATGTTCTACCTGAGAATATTCTCTACAAATGCAGTTACCATGATATTTCATTTTGACAAAGGCATCATGGCATATTTTTAAGATTAAAGGAGGCATGTCAATTTTTCACATTTTGCGTGTATTCTCTATGGGACATGACTTTTTCTCAAAACTGGATTCTACATTCTCGTCTTTCGCGAGCAATATCTCCGTCGTTTTATCTTTGTTTACGCTGAGCTTTGAGTATGTTGTAGCTGAGACAATAAGCTATCACAAGTGTCGCCTTTATTTTTCGATCAGATGCCGGGATCATGCTCATATTTCACTTACAAAGTGGGATTTGAGAATTCCATTTTCCGTTTACGTGTAATCTCTATGTGAAATGTTTTGGTATATCGGTAACGCACTTGACTTCCGACATCGAGGTCCCTGGTTCGAGTCCGGGCGTCTCCAACAATTTTTTTTCTTCACTTCTTTTTCTTTTTGACCTTTCACTGTACCATCTCATTTGAATATTAAAACATGTAGAATCGCAAATAATGTAATAAACAACTATATTTAATTTATTATTACCCTATTATCACTTGATCCATTACTTTTTGCTTGTAATACTTATGGGAGATGACTTTTTCTTAAATCTGGATTCTACATTCCTGTCTTTTGCGAGCAATATCGCCGTTATTTCCGCTTGTTTTTTGTTGATTTTTGAGTATAATGTAGCTGAGACTATATGCTATCTACATCTTCCTCATTTTTTCAATCAGATGTCAGGATCATGCTCACGATCATGATCATGATCATGATCATCAACATCATCATCGTCATCATCAACATTATCATTATCATCGTCATCATCGTCATCACCATTACTATCAAGATCATCATCATCATCATCATCATTGTTTACATGTCTATATAACTTCTCCCATTCTCAAATCTATCACAGACCACCTTATTCGTCTTCGTGACGAATTCAAGTCTAGTTAGGTGGTCTGTCGTTTTCGACAGATCACCTATTGTTTTCGTCAGAATTTTCTTTCTTTATTTATTTATTTATTAGGTGGTCTGTCGTTTTCGACAGATCACCTATTGTTTTCGTCAGAATTTTCTTTCTTTATTTATTTATTATTATTATTATTATTAGGTGGTCTGTTGTCAACAGACCACCTATTGTTTTCGTCAGAATTTTCTTTATTTATTTTTATTTATTTCTTCCCGTTTTTTGTTTATCGGTTAACTCAAGATCGGTTGTGTTAATTTCTTTCAATTTTGACACAGTCATCGGTCATTGTCATGAGACGTGACAGGAACATTTTCAAGGTCATCAGGTCATTGTGACGTCATCCAGGCGCCATTTTGTGAAATCACGTTATCCATCATATCTTCATGATGCATAAGCAAAGGTCATTCATATTTATATCACATATACTTCAGGTCAAGTTTCAACAGGTCATGTCATCAAAGGTCACATAAAGGTCATGACGCGCGCGTACGCGTGCGTCAAAATTTTAGAATGGTCAAAATCACCTAACTATTAAAGGAGAGTACGAATCAGGTCATTTTAAGCATTTCAAAATTTTCCGTCCGTAAGTGTCCCCGCGCGCGTTGCGCGCGCTCACAGCGCGTGGAAAAGGTCAAATTCAAATTTTGTACATGATTTAGATTCCTCTTACCGTTAATAACAATTTACATTAATTTTAGTCACCCTTGACCTTTCATAAGGCCATGAGCGCGCGTCAAAGATCAAAATCCGCGCGTGCTGCTATGGGCAATATAATGCAAATTTGATCAAAAACATGCCATTTTAAAAATCAAAATAGCTCTTCAGATAGTCCATTCACCCCAACTTTTATATCATGGTTAAAAAATGTATGAGTTGGAGATATGATTTCATGTCTCATTTGACCCTCAATTAACTCATGACGTCATCATAATGGCCTCCGAACTCAAAATTTCAATTTGCATATTATGACGTCAGCAGATTTTTGGAAAATTGATTGTATCTCTGTAAATATTGATCAATTTTCTTTCAAATTTTGATATGTTCTACCTGAGAATATTTTCAACAAATGCAGTAACCACGGTATTTCATTTTGACAATGGTATCATGGCGTATTTTTGCGATTAAAGGAGGCATGTCAATTTTTCAATTTTTGCGTGTATTCTCTATGGGACATGACTTTTTCTCAAAACTGGATTCTACATTCTGGTCTTTCGTGAGCCATATCTCCGTTGTTTTATCTTTGTTTACGCTGAGCTTTGAGTATGTTGTAGCTGAGACAATAAGCTATCACAAGTGTGCCCTTTATTTTTCGATCTGATGCCGGGATCATGCTTATATTTCACTTACAAAGTGGGATTTGAGAATTCCATTTTCCGTTTACGTGTAATCTCTATGGGAAATGTTTTGGTATATCGGTAACGCACTTGACTTCCGACCTCGAGGTCCCTGGTTCGAGTCCGGGCGTCTCCAACAATTTTTTTTTTTTTACTTTTTTTTCTTTTTGACCTTTCACTGTACCATCTCCTTTGAATATTAAAACACGTACAATCGCAAATAATGTAATAAACAACCATATTTACTTTATTATTACCCTATTATCACTTGATCCATTACTTTTTGCGTGTAATCCTTATTGGAGATGACTTTTTCTCAAATCTGGATTCTACATTCTTGTCTTTTGCGAGCAATATCGCCGTTATTTCAGCTTGATTTTTGTTGATTTTTGAGTATGTTGTAGCTGAGACTATATACTATCTAAATGTTCTCTCATTTTGTTCAGTCTGATGTCATCATGGTCTGTTGATGATAATCATCAACATCATCATGATCATCATCATCATCATTATCGTCATCACCATTACTATCAAGATCATCATTATCATCATCATGATGATGATCATTGTTTACATGTCTTTATAAATTCTCCCTTTCTCAATACAGTAACTATTTTAATCTATCATAAGACTTGAAGACAGACCACCTTATTCGTCTTCGTGACGAATTAAATTCTAGTTTATTTTTATTTCTTCCCGTTTTTTGTTTATCGGTTAACTCAAGATCGGTTGTTTTAATTTCTTTCAATTTTGACACAGTCATAGGTCATTGTCATGAGACGTGACAGGAACATTTTCAAGGTCATCAGGTTATCGTGACGTCATCCAGGCGCCATTTTGTGAAATCACGTTATCCATCATATCTTCGTGATGCATAAGCAAAGGTCATTCATATTCATATCACATATACTTCAGGTCAAGGGTCAACAGGTCATGTCATCAAAGGTCACATAAAGGTCACGACGCGCGCGTACGCGTGCGTCAAAATATTAAAATGCTCAAAATCACTTAACTATCAAAGGAGAGTACGAATCAGGTCATTTTAAGCATTTCAACATTTTCCGTCCGTAAGTGTCCCCGCGCGCGTTGCGCGCGCTCACAACGCGCGGAAAAGGTCAAATTCATTTGTTTTACATGATTTATATTCCTCTTACCGTAAATGACAATTTACATTAATTTCAGTCACTCTTGACCTTTCATAAGGCCGTGAGCGCGCGTCAAAGTTCAAAATCCGCGCGTGCTGCTATGGGCACTATAATGCAAATTTGATCAAAAACATCCCATTTTAAAAATCAAAATAGCTCTTCAGATAGTCAATTGACCCCAACTTTTATATCATGGTTGGAAAAAACATGAGTTGGAGATATGATTTCATGTGTCATTTGACCCTCAATTAACTCATGACGCCATCATAATGGCCTCCGAACTCAAAATTTCAATTTGCATATTATGACGTCAACATATTTTTATAAAATTGATTGTATCTCTGTAAATATTAATTCATTTTCTTTCAAATTTTGATATGTTCTACCTGAGAATATTGTCTACAAATGCAGTCTCCACGATATTTCATTTTGACAAGGGCATCATGGCGTATTTTTTGCGATTAAAGCAGGCATGTCAATTTTTCACATTTTGCGTGTATTCTCTATGAGACATGACTTTTTCTCAAAACTGGATTCTACATTCTCGTCTTTCGCGAGCAATATCTCCATCGTTTTATCTTTGTTTATGCTGAGCTTTGAGTATGATGTAGCTGAGAGAATGAGCTATCACGAGTGTGCCCTTTATTTTTCGATCAGATGCCGGGATCATGCTCATATTTCACTTATAAAGTGGGATTTGTGAATTCTATTTTCCGTTTACGTGTAATCTCTATGGGAAATGTTTTGGCATATCGGTAACGCACTTGACTTCCGACCTCGAGGTCCCTGGTTCGAGTCCGGGAGTCTCCAACAATTTTTTTCTTTTCTTTTTTTTTTCTTTTTTGACTTTTCAATGATCATAAAATTGAAAACAGACCACCTAATTCGTCCCCATGACGAATTAAATTTCTAGTTTATTTATTATTATTTATTTTTATTTCTTCCCGTTTTTTGTTTATCGGTTAACTCAAGATCGGTTGTTTTAATTTCTTTCAATTTTGACACAGTCATAGGTCATTGTCATGAGACGTGACAGGAACATTTTCAAGGTCATCAGGTTATCGTGACGTCATCCAGGCGCCATTTTGTGAAATCACGTTATCCATCATATCTTCGTGATGCATAAGCAAAGGTCATTCATATTCATATCACATATACTTCAGGTCAAGGGTCAACAGGTCATGTCATCAAAGGTCACATAAAGGTCACGACGCGCGCGTACGCGTGCGTCAAAATATTAAAATGCTCAAAATCACTTAACTATCAAAGGAGAGTACGAATCAGGTCATTTTAAGCATTTCAACATTTTCCGTCCGTAAGTGTCCCCGCGCGCGTTGCGCGCGCTCACAACGCGCGGAAAAGGTCAAATTCATTTGTTTTACATGATTTATATTCCTCTTACCATAAATGACAATTTACATTAATTTCAGTCACTCTTGACCTTTCATAAGGCCGTGAGCGCGCGTCAAAGTTCAAAATCCGCGCGTGCTGCTATGGGCACTATAATGCAAATTTGATCAAAAACATCCCATTTTAAAAATCAAAATAGCTCTTCAGATAGTCAATTGACCCCAACTTTTATATCATGGTTGGAAAAAACATGAGTTGGAGATATGATTTCATGTGTCATTTGACCCTCAATTAACTCATGACGCCATCATAATGGCCTCCGAACTCAAAATTTCAATTTGCATATTATGACGTCAACATATTTTTATAAAATTGATTGTATCTCTGTAAATATTAATTCATTTTCTTTCAAATTTTGATATGTTCTACCTGAGAATATTGTCTACAAATGCAGTCTCCACGATATTTCATTTTGACAAGGGCATCATGGCGTATTTTTGCGATTAAAGCAGGCATGTCAATTTTTCACATTTTGCGTGTATTCTCTATGAGACATGACTTTTTCTCAAAACTGGATTCTACATTCTCGTCTTTCGCGAGCAATATCTCCATCGTTTTATCTTTGTTTATGCTGAGCTTTGAGTATGATGTAGCTGAGAGAATGAGCTATCACGAGTGTGCCCTTTATTTTTCGATCAGATGCCGGGATCATGCTCATATTTCACTTATAAAGTGGGATTTGTGAATTCTATTTTCCGTTTACGTGTAATCTCTATGGGAAATGTTTTGGCATATCGGTAACGCACTTGACTTCCGACCTCGAGGTCCCTGGTTCGAGTCCGGGAGTCTCCAACAATTTTTTTCTTTTCTTTTTTTTTTTCTTTTTTGACTTTTCAATGATCATAAAATTGAAAACAGACCACCTAATTCGTCCCCATGACGAATTAAATTTCTAGTATTTTAATTGAATTTGTACAAAAACACAATTCAATTAAAATAAATATGTGACCACTTTTTTGTGTGCACGATTACTCAAAATTGAACCGTCCAATTTCTTTCAAATTTAAGTCAGTCATAGGTCATCATCTTAAGACGTGACAGGAACATTTTCAAGTTCATCAACATATCGTGACGTCATCCAGGCGCCATTTTGTGAAGTGCTCTGAGAATCAACTCATGATCATATCTTCATAACCGTAAATCATTTCTCATTCATATTTATAACGATTATGGTCAATATCTGTCCGGTCAACTTAAGGTCAATTAACGCGCGCGTACGTGTCCGTCCGCGCGTCGGTGCGCGCAAAAATAAAAAATGCTCATAATCACTTTTTGATCAAATTAGAGTACGTTTTAGGCCATTTCAAGCATTTCGAAAATTTCGAAAATTTTCGCAAGCATAAATTTGCGCGCACGTTTGTGTTCGTAATGGTCGTACGCAACCGAGAATCGCCTTTTTTTTGTCTATCATAGTATGGCCCAATTTATTCCGAACAATTTGATACCATGTTTATCTCTTTATGGCCATTAATAATGAAATGAGCGTCCGTTCAAGGTAAAGTCCGTTCGAACCCTCAATTAACTCATGACGTCATCATGATTGCCTCCGTTCAAGGTAAATGTCCGTGCGAGCGAGCTCTTGTAATACATAGCATACATGGGCAAAAACATGCCTATACAAAATCCATTGTAGCTCTTCAGAATGGATAGATACTCCCAATTTTTTTTCATATTTGGATAGAATATGAGTCGGAGATATGATTTCATGTCTCATTTGACACTCAATTAACTCATGACGTCATCATAATGGCCTCCGAACTCAACATTTCAATTTGCATATTATGACATCAGCATATTTTTGGAAAATTGATTGTATCTCTGTAAATATTGATCAATTTTCATCCAAATTTGGATATGTTCTAGCTGAGACAAATCTCTACAAATAAAGTCTCGACGTATTTTTCATTTTGACAATGGCATCATGGCGTATTTTTGCGATTAAAGGAGGCATGTCAATTTTCACATTTTGCGTGTATTCTCTACGGGACATGACTTTTTCTCAAAACTCGATTCTACATTCTTGTCTTTCGCGAGCAATATCTCCGTCGTTTTATCTTCGTTTACGTTTAGCTTTGAGTATGTTGTAGCTGAGACAATGAGCTATAATAAATGGACCCTTTATTTTTCGATCAGATGCCGGTATCATGCTCATATTTCACTTACAAAGTGGGATTTGAGAATTGTATTTTCCGTTTCCGTGTAATCTCTATGGAAAATATTTTGGTATATCGGTAACGCACTTGACTTCCGACCTCGAAGTCCCTGGATCGAGTCCGGGCGTCTCCAACAATTTTTTTTCATCAATTTTTTTATTTTTTTAAGTGTCAATGATTATGAAAATTGAAGACAGACCACCTAATTCGTCCCCATGACGAATTAAATTTCTAGTTAGGTGGTCTGTTATAAACAGACCACCTATTGATTTCGTCAGAATTTTCTTTCTTCTTTATTATTATTATTATTATTATTTATTTATTTTTATTTATTTCTTCACTTTTTTGTGTGTCGGATAACGTAAGATTGGTTATGTCAATTTGATTCAATTTTGGCACAGTCATAGGTCATTATCATGAGACGTGACAGAAACATTTTTAAGGTCATTAGGTTATCGTGACGTCATCCAGGCGCCATTTTGTGAAATCACGTTATCCATCATATCTTCATGATGCATCAGCAAAGGTCATTCATATTCATATCACATATACTTTAGGTCAAGGGTCAACAGGTCATGTCATCAAAGGTCACATAAAGGTCATGACGCGCGCGTATGTGCGCGTCAAAATTTAAAATTGCTCAAAATTACTAAACTATTAAACGAGAGTACGAATCAGGTCATTTTAAGCATTTCAAAATTTTCCGACCGCAAGTGTCCCCGCGCGCGGTGTGCGCGCTCACAGCGCGCGGAAAAGGTCAAATTCAAAATGTTTACATGATTTTGATTCCTCTTAACGTAATTGACAATTTACATTAATTTCAGTCACTCTTCATATTTCATAAGGCCGTGAGCGTGCGTCAAAGCTCAAAATCCGCGCGTACTGCTATGGGCAATATAGTGCAAATTTGATCAAAAACATGCCATTTTAAAAATCGAAATAGCTCTTCAGATAGTCCATTGACCCCAATTTTTATATCATAGTTGGAGAAAGCATGAGTTGGAGATATGATTTCATACCACCCTGACTCGTACAAAGTGAAATAAAGTCATCATATTGGCATCTAAACCCAAACAAATGTATTTTGTTGATGACGTCATTCTTGTCTTTGTTTATTTGAGATTATCTCACTTATCAGTGATCGATCTTCTCCCAGATTTTGTTATGTTGTAGCTGAGATAATTCTCTATCAGAAATATGCCATTTATTTTTCATTTAGATGACGTCATCATAGTTAAATATTCGATTAAAGGTGACAATGCATAATTTGTCATATTTACGTGTTATGTCTATGGGAGGTCACTTTTTTCAAAACATGAATCTGCATGACAAGGTGTTTTAACCAGGATCTCGATTGTTATTCAATAGTTTTCTCCCAAATTTTAGTATGTTGTAGCTGAGACTATTTGCTATCTAAATATTTCCTCAATTTTTTTAATCAGTTGTCAGGATTATGCTTTTGCTCATCATCATCATAAACTTTGTCGTTTTTATCGTCATACAACATTATCATTATCATCATCATCATCACCTTTACTATCATGATCATCACCATGTTCATCATGATCATCATTGTTTACATGTCTATATAACTTCTCCCATTCTCAAATCTATCATAAAACTTAGACAGACCACCTTATTCGTCTTCGTGACGAATTAAATTCTAGTATTTTAATTGAATTTGTACAAAAACACAATTCAATTAAAATAAATTTGTGACCACTATTTTGTGTGCACGATTACTCAAAATTGAACCGTCCAATTTCTTTCAAATTTGACACAGTCAGAGGTCATTATCTTAAGACGTGACAGGAACATTTTCAAGTTCATCAAAATATCGTGACGTCATCCAGGCGCCATTTTGTGAAGTACTCTGAAAATCAACTCATGATCATATCTTCATAACCGTAAATCATTTCTCATTCATATTTATAACGATTAAGGTCAATATCCGTCCGGTCAACTTGAGGTCAATAAACGCGCGCGTACGAGTACGTTCGTACGTTGGTGCGCGTAAAAATAAAAAATGCTCATAATCACTTTTTAATCAAAATAGAGTACGTTTTAGGCCATTTCAAGCATTTCGAAAATTTTGCGTGTGCACACCTTTGCGCGCGCATAAATTTGCGCGCACGTTTTTGTTCGTAATGATCGAACGCAAACTAAAATAGTCATTTTTTGTCTATCATAGTATTGCCCATTTTTTTCCGAACAATTTGATACCATGTTTATCTCTTTATGACCATTAATAAGGAAATGAGCGTCCGTTTAAGGTAAATGTCTGTGCGTGCGAGCTCTTGTAATACATAGCATATATGGTCAAAAACATGCCTATACGAAATACATTATAGCTCTTTAGGATGCAAGTTGACCCCACATTTTTTTGCGTGTCAAACTCGTGAGAAATAATCGAGCCAGTTGTAAATAACATCGCGCACCAGCTGCTGGTGACAATGACAATGTAATGCGCACCATGCACGAACTCTATTGTGACGTCACAATCAGACCCTTTGCACACTATTTGCAGTGTATCGAAAATTCGTCAAGCACTGGATGCACAGTGCTTGTTTGACGATGTTTTTGCAACTTCTAATGCTAGGAAATCCTGTGGAGTGTAGGCTACATAATTTATAAGATAGTAATTTATAATATGCCATATGCAATATGCCATTTATTTTTCATTTAGATGACGTCATCATAGTTACATATTCGATTAAAGGTGACAATGCATAATTTGTCATATGTACGTGTTATATCTATGGGAGGTCACTTTTTCAAAACATGAATCTGCATGACAAGGTGTTTTGACCAGGATCTCGATTGTTATTCAATAGTTTTCTCCCAAATTTTAGTATGTTGTAGCTGAGACTATTTGATATCTAAATATTTCCTCAATTTTTTTAATCAGTTGTCAGGATCATGCTTTTGCTCATCATCATCATTAACTTTATCGTTTTTATCGTCATATAACATTATCATTATCATCATCATCACCTTTACTATCATGATCATCACCATGGTCATCATGATCATCATTGTTTACATGTCTATATAACTTCTCCCATTCTCAAATCTATCATAAGACTTAGACAGACCACCTTATTCGTCTTCGTGACGAATTAAATTCTAGTAATTTAATTGGAATTGTACAAAAACTCGATTTTTTTTTATTTCTTCCGTACACTTTTTTGTGTACACGTTTACTCGAAATCGACTAGGTCAATTTCCTTCCCATTTCTGTCAGTCATCAGGCCCTATAATATCAAGTTCCCGAAACCTTTTTCAAGGTCATGGGGTCATCGTGACGTCATCCAGGCGCCATTTTGTAAAAATCAGGTCATTATCATATCTCGATAACGAGTCATCAAAAATCAGCTATATTTGGTATACATCAACTTCAGGTCAAAGGTAAACGAAAAATGTCAACAAATTTTGCGCGCGCACCTCGACGCGCGCGTACGCGCGCATCAAAATTTTAAAATGCTCCAATTTGTCCCAAATTTAGTTTGCACACGTTTCAGGGCATTTTAAGCATTTCATAAAAATCGCGCAAAACACGCATTTTTTGCGTTTTTTCGTTCGTAGCGGCCAAACGAAAAATAATTCCCTAACCCGAACTTTTGACAGGATATTCCTTAATTTTTTCCGAACAATTTGATACCATGTTTATCTTTTCATGACCATTATTGACGGAATTAGCGTCCGTTTAAAATACACGTCCGTACGCGCGAGATCTTGTAATACATAGCATATATGGGCAAAAACATGCCTATACAAAATCCATTATAGCTCTTTAGGAAGTCCACAGAACCCCAAAATTGTTCTCATATTTGGATAGAATATGAGTTGGAGATATGATTTTAGGTCTCATTTGGCCATTATATATATCGTGACATCATCATAATGGCCTTGGAACTCAAAAAACGAATTTGCATATTATGACGTCATCATATATTTAGAAAATTGATTGTATCTCTGTAAATATTGATCAATTTTCTTTCAAATTTTGATATGTTCTACCTGAGAATATTGTCTACAAATGCAGTCACAACGATATTTCATTTTGACAATGGTATCATGGCGTATTTTTGCGATTAAAGGAGGCATGTCAATTTTTCACACTTTGCGTGTATTCTCTATGGGACATGACTTTTTCTCAAAACTGGTTTCTACATTCTCGTCTTTCGCGAGCAATATCTCCGTCGTTTCATCTTTGTTTACGCTGAGCTTTGAGTATGTTGTAGCTGAGACAATAAGCTATCACAAGTGTGCCTTTTATTTTTCGATCAGATGCCGGGATCATGCTCATATTTTACTTACAAAATGGGATTTGAGAATTCTATTTTCCGTTTACGTGTAATCTCTATAGGAAATGTTTTGGTATATCGGTAACGCACTTGACTTCCGACCTCGAGGTCCCTGGTTCGAGTCCGGGCGTCTCCAACAATTTTTTTTCTTCACTTTTTTAGGTGATACGTACGTAGACGTATCACCTTTTGATTTCGTCAAGATTTTTATTATTATTTATTTATTTATTATTATTCTTCCTCGAATTTGTTCGCAGGATATCTCAAGACTGAATAAAGCCATTATCATGAAACTTGCCATGATGATAGATCTTAGTCTAACTTAGAACTGCGTGACTTTTTAGAGAGTCAAAATTATCGTGACGTCATCCAGGCGCCATTTTGTGAAAATCAACTAATGATCATATCTTCATAACGGAAAAGTATTTCTCATTCATAATTATCACGATTAAGATAAACATCCGTCCGGTCAAGTTGAGGTCAATAAAAGTGCGCAAATGCGCGCGTGCGCGTTCGTCCGCGCGTTTACGCGCGCGCAAAAATTAAAAATGCTCCAAATCATCCCAAATTTTTTTTGCATACGTTTCAGGCCTTATGGAGCATTTGATAAAAAAAATTACGCACACGCGCATGCGCGCGCGTTTTCGCGCGTACTGGCATTTTGCAACATAGAATCGCCGATTTTTTTTCTGTCATCATATTCGGTACATTTTTCCAAGCATTTTGATAATTTGTTCACCTTTTATTAACGCAATGAGCGTCCGTCAAAGTTGACAGCACGCGCGGATTTGCGTTATCTTTATCTACAATACATGGGCAAAAACATGCCTATATAAAATTCATTGTAACTCTTTACAATAGATAGAAACTCCTAATATTTTTTCATATTTGGATAGATTATGAGTCGGAGATATGATTTCATGTCTCATTTGATCCTCAATTAACTCATGACGTCATCATAATGGCCTCCAAACTCAAAATTTAAATTTGCATATTATGACGTCAGCATATTTTTGGAAAATTGATTGTATCTCTGTAAATATGGATCAATTTTCTTTTTAATTTTGATATGTTCTAGCTGAGACAATTTTCTACAAATGTAGTGTGCACAATTTTTATTTTTGACAAAAGTATCATGCTGTATTTTTGCGATTAAAGGAGGCATGTCAATTTTTCGCATTTTGCGTGTATTCTCTATGGGACATGACTTTTTCTCAAAACTGGATTCTACATTTCTGTCTTTCGCGAGCAAAATCTCCATTGTTTTAGCTTCGTTTTCGCTGAGCTTCGACTATGTTGTAGCTAAGACAATAAGCTATCACAAATTGCCTTTTATTTTTCGATCAGATTTCAGGATTATGCTCAAATTTCACTCGCAACGTAGGATTTGAGAATTCCATTTCCCGTTTACGTTTAATCGCTATGGGAAATGTTTTGCTATATCGGTTACGCACTTGACTTCAAACCTCGAGATCCCTGGTTACAGTCCGGGTGTCTCCCACAATATATGCCTTTATTTTGTTTTTCTTTTTGACCTTTCACTGTACCATCTCCTTTAATAATTAAAACACGTAGAATCGCAAATAATGTAATAAAAAAACCCATTTTCTTTATTATTACCCTATTTTCACTTAATCCATTACTTTTTGCATGTAATCCCTATGGGAGATGACTTTTTCTCAAATCTGGATTATACATTCCTGTCTTTTGAGCAATATCGCCGTTATTTCTGCTTGGATTTTGTTGATTTTTTAGTATGATGTAGCTGAGACTATATACAAACTAAATCATCCCTCATTTATTCAATAAGATGTCAGGATCACGCTTACGATCATGATCATCATGATCATAATGATGATAATCATTTATCAATAACATTTTTATTTCTTTGAATAAGATAAAATCGTCAAAATGTGTTCTTCATGATGTAAATTAGAGTTCAAGTTGTAACTGGTTACTGCACAGGGTCAATGGTCATATATTGTTTCAATCTATCTTCCCTAGATCCTAATGATCAAGGGGACACAATTTAAACTTGACATATGGATAGATCATAATGGGAGAAGCATTTTATGAAATAACATATCGTGTAATGCATTCTTCGTTATGTAAACAATTAGCATACGTATCACCTAATTCGTCTAAGTGACGAATTAAAGTCTAGTTTTCTTTTTGACCTTTCACTGTACCATCTCCTTTGAATATTAAAACACGTAAAATCGCAAATAATGTAATAAACAACCATATTTACTTTATTATTACCCTATTATCACTTGATCCATTACTTTTTGCATGTAATCCTTATGGGAGATTACTTTTTCTCAAATCTGCATTCTACATTCTTGTCTTTTGCGAGCAATATCGCCGTTATTTCGGCTTGATTTTTGTTGATTTTTGAGTATGTTGTAGCTGAGACTATATACTATCTAAATGTTCTCTCATTTTTTTCAGTCTGTCATCATGGTCTGTTAATGATAATCATCAACATCATCATGATCATCATCATCATCATATTCGACATCACCATTACTATCAAGATCATCATCATCATGATCATCATGATGATCATCATTGTTTACATGTCTATATAACTTGAAGGCAGACCACCTTATTCGTCCTCGTGACGAATTAAATTCTAGTATTTTAATTGAATTTGTACAAAAACACAATTCAATTAAAATAAATTTGTGACCACTCTTTTGTGTGCACGATTACTCAAAATTGAACCGTCTAATTTCTTTCAAATTTAAAACAGTCATAGGTCATCATCTTAAGACGTGACAGGAACATTTTCAAGTTCATCAATATATCGTGACGTCATCCAGGCGCCATTTTGTGAAGTGCTCTGAGAATCAACTCATGATCATATCTTCATAACCGTAAATCATTTCTCATTCATATTTATAACGATTATGGTCAATATCCGTCCGGTCAACTTAAGGTCAATTAACGCGCGCGTACGCGTCCGTCCGCGCGTCGGTGCGCGCAAAAATAAAAAATGCTCATAATCACTTTTTGATCAAATTAGAGTACGTTTTAGGCCATTTCAAGCATTTCGAGAATTTTGCGTGTGCACACCTTTCCGCGCGCATAAATTTGCGCGCACGTTTTTGTTCGTAATGGTCGAACGCATCCTTAAATCATCATTTTTTGTCTATCATAGTATTTCCCATTTTTTTCCGAACAATTTGATACCATGTTTATCTCTTTATGACCATTAATAAGGAAATGAGCGTCCGTTTAAGGTAAATGTCTGTGCGTGCGAGCTCTTGTAATACATAGCATATATGGTCAAAAACAAGCCTATACAAAATACATTATAGCTCTTTAGGATGCAAGTTGACCCCACAATTTTTTGCGTGTCAAACTCGTGAGAAATAATCGAGCCAGTTGTGAATAACATCGCGCACCAGCTGCTGGTGACAATGACAATGTATATTACGCGTATAACAAAATGCGCACCATACACGAACTCTATTGTGACGTCACAATCAGACCCATATCTCCGTCGTTTTATCTTTGTTTACGCTGAGCTTTGAGTATGTTGTAGATGAGAAAATAAGCTATCACAAGTGTGCCCTTTATTTTTCGATCAGATGCCGGGATCATGCTCATATTTCACTTACAAAGTGGGATTTGATAATTCCATTTTCCGTTTACGTGTAATCTCTAAGGGAAATGTTTTGGTATATCGGTAACGCACTTGACTTCCGACCTCGAGGTCCCTGGTTCGAGTCCGGGCGTCTCCAACAATTTTTTTTCTTCACTTTTTTTTCTTTTTGACCTTTCACTCTACCATCTCCTTTGAATATTAAAACACGTACAATCGCAAATAATGTAATAAACAACCACATTTACTTTATTATTACCCTATTATCACTACATCCATTACTTTTTGCGTGTAATCCTTATGGAAGATGACTTTTTCTCAAATCTTGATTCTACATTCTTGTCTTTTGCGAGCAATATCGCCGTTATTTCGGCTTGATTTTTGTTGATTTTTGAGTATGTTGTAGCTGAGACTATATACTATCTGAATGTTCTCTCATTTTTTTCAGTCTGTCATCGTAGTCTGTTGATGATAATCATCAACATCATCATGATCATCATGATCATCATCATCGTCATCACCATTACTACCAAGATCATCATCATCATGATCATCATGATGATCATCATTGTTTACATGTCTATATAACTTTTCCCTTTCTCATTATAGTAAATATTATAATTATTATTTATTTTTATTTATTGTTCCCACTTTTTTGTTCCGACGATAACTCACGATCAGTTTAGTCAATTTCGTTCAATTTTGGCACAGTCATAGGTCATTGACATAAGACTTGACAGGAACATTTTCAAGGTCATCAAGTCTTCATGACGTCATCCAGGCGCCATTTTGTGTTTTTGGGGGTACTTTTTACTCATGATCATATCTTCATAACGGAAAGGCATTTCTCATTTATATTTATCATGATTAGGGTCAATATCCGTCCGGTCAGTTTCAGGTCAGAAAACGCGCGCGCATGCGTACGTCCGCGCGTTAGCGTGCGCGCAAAAAATAAAAATGCTTCAAATCGTCTCAATTTAATTTTGCATACGTTTCAGGCCATTTTAAGCATTTTGCAAAAAAACGCGCACACGCGCATGGGCGCGCGTTTTCGCGTGTCCTGGCATTTGGCAACATGAAATCGCCAATTTTTTTCCGTCATCATATCTGACACATTCTTTCAAGCATTTTGATACATTGTTCACCTTTTTCTGCCCATTAATAACGGAATGAGCGTCCGTTTAAGATAATGTCCGTGCGTGCGAGCTCTTGTAATACATAGCATATAAGGGCAAAAACATCCCATTTTAAAAATCGAAATAGCTCTTCAGATAGTCCATTGACCCCCAATTTTTATATCATGGTTGGAAAAAGCATGAGTTGGACATATGATTTCATACCACCCTGACTCGTACAAAGTGAAACAAAGTCTTAATATTGGCATCTAAACTCCAAAAAATGTATTTTGTTGATGACGTCATTTTTGTCTTTGTTTAATTGAGATTATCTCACGTATCGGTGATCGATTTTCACCCAGATTTTAATATGTTGTAGCTGAGATAATTTTCTATCAGAAATGTGTCATATATTATCATTTAGATGACGTCATCATAGTATAATATTCGATTAAAGGCGCAATGCATAATTTGTCATATTTGCGTGTTATGTCTATGGGAGGTCACTTTTTTTCAAAACATGAATCTGCACGACAAAGTGTTTTGACCAGTGTCTCGGTTGTTATTTAAAACAGTTTTCAACCAAATCTTAATATGTTGTAGCTGAGACTATATGCTATCTAAATATTTCCTCATTTTTTCAATCAGATGTCAGGATCATGCTCATACTCATCATCGTCATCATCATCATCAATATCATCATCATCATAATCATCAATGTCACCATCATCATCATCATCATCATGGTCTGAAGATGATAATCATCAACATCATCATGATCATGATCATTATCATCATCATCAACATTATCGTTTTTATCATCATATATAACATTATCATTATCATCATCATCACCTTTACTATCATGATCATCACCATGTTCATCATGATCATCATTGTTTACATGTCTATATAACTTCTCCCATTCTCAAATCTATCATAAGACTTAGACAGACCACCTTATTCGTCTTCGTGACGAATTAAATTTCTAGTTTTTATTTCTTCCACTTTTTTGTGTGCACGATAACTCAAAATTGAACCGTCCAATTTCTTTCAATTTTGGCACAGTCATAGGTCATTGTCATGAGACGTGACAGTAACCTTTTCAAGGTCATCAAGTCTTCATGACGTCATCCAGGCGCCATTTTGTGTTTTTTTTGGAAAATCTCAAATGATCATAACTTCATAACTGAAAGTCATTTCTCATTCATATTTACCATGATCAAGGTCAATATCAGTCCGGTCAATTTCAGGTCAAAAACTGCGCGCGTGCGCGTACGTCCGCGCGTCCGTGCGCGCGCAAATTTCAAAATGCTCCAAATCGCCTCAAATTCATTTTGGATACGTTTCAGGCCATTCTACGCATTTCATAAAAATCACGCAAAACACGCATTTTTGCGCGTTTTCGTTCGTAGCGGCCAAACGAAGCATAATTTTCTAGTACGTCCTTTTTGTCGAGGGTATTCCTTATCTTTTTCCGAACAATTTGATACCATGTTTAGCTTTTCATGACCATTGTTGACGGAATTAGCGTCCGTTTAAATACATGTCCGTACGCGCGTGATCTTGTAATACATAGCATATATAGGCAAAAACATGCCTATACAAAATCCATTATAGCTCTTTAGGAAGTCCACAAAACCCCCAATTTTTTCTCATATTTGGATAGAATATGAGTTGGAAATATGATTTTAGGTCTCATTTGGCCATTATATATATCGTGACATCATCATAATGGCCTTGGAACTCAAAAAACGAATTTGCATATGATGACGTCATCATATATATGGAAAATTGATTGTATCTCTGTCAATTTTAAATAATTTACTTCCAAACTTAGATATGTTGTAGCTGAGACAATTCTCTACAAGATCAGTGTCCATTGTTTTTCATTTGATGACGTCATCATGGTGAAAATTTCAATTGAAGGCGACATGTCAGAATTTTCTTCATTTGCGTGTATTGTCTATGGAAGGTGAATTTCGTTCACATCGTGAATCTACATGGCATTAATCTTTGAGCACTATCTCGCTTATTCGTGCTCTATTTCTTCCCAAATTTTGGTATGTTATAGCTGAGACCATGGGCTACAAAACGGTGTACTTTGTTTTTTGATCAGATGTTGGGATCATGTCGGAATTTTCAATTGAAAGTTGAAATTGCACATTTTCTAGAACTTTGAAGGATTTTCTTTATTATTATTAGGTGGTCTGTCTTCGACAGACTACCTATTGTTTTCGTCAGAATTTTCTTTCTTTATTTCTTTATCAGGTGGGCTGTATATAATACAGACCACCTTATATTTTGTTTTAAAATCGCCTTTATTAGGTGGTCTGTCAATGACAGATCACCTATTGTTTTCGTCAGAATTTTCTTTCTTTATTATTATTATTCTTTATTTTTATTTATTTCTCCCCACTTTTTTGTGTAAAGGATAACTCAAGATCGGTTTAGTCAATTTCTTTTAATTTTGGGACGGTCATAGGTCATTGTCATGAGACGTGACAGCAACATTTTCAAGGTCATCAAGTCTTCATGACGTCATCCAGGCGCCATTTTGTGTTTTTTTTGGTACTTTTACTCATGATCATATCTTCATAACGGAAAGGCATTTGTCATTCATATTTATCATGATTAAGGTCAATATCCGTCCGGTCAATTTCAGGTCAAAAAACGCGCGCGCATGCGTACGTCCGCCCGTCAGCGCGCGCGCCAAAAAAAGAAAATGCTCAAATCGTCTCAAATTATTTTTGCATACGTTTCAGGCCATTTTAAGCGTTTCTAAAAAAAACGCGCACACGAGCATGCGCGCGCGTTTTCGCGCGTACTGGTATTTTTCAACATAAAATCGCCAAAATTTCTTCTGTCATCATATTGGCACATTTTTCCAAGCATTTTGATACCTTGTTCACCTTTTCTGCCCAGTAATAACGTAATGAGCGTCCGTTTAAAATAATGTCCGTGCGTGCGAGCTCTTGTAATACATAGCATACAGGGGCAAAAACATGCCTATACAAAATCCATTGTAGCGCTTTAGGATGCAAAGTGAACCCAATTCTTTTTCATATTTTGATAGAATATGAATTGGAGATATGATTTCATGTCACATTTGACCCTCAATTAACTCATGACGTCATCATAATGGCCTCCGAACTCAAATTTCAATTTTCATATTATGACGTCAGCAGATTTTGGAAAATTGATGTATCTCTGTAAATGTTGATCAATTTTCTTTAAATTTGGATATGTTCTACCTGAGAATATTTTCTACAATTGCCAGTCAGAAAGATATTTCATTTTGACAAAGCATCATGACGTATTTTTGCGATTAAAGGAGGCATGTCAATTTTCACATTTTGCGTGTATTCTCTAAGGGACATGACTTTTTCTCAAAAATGGATTCTACATTCTCGTCTTTCGGGAGCAATATCTCCGCGTTTTATCTTTGTTTACGCTGAGCTTTGAATATGTTGTAGCTGAGACAATAAGCTATCACCAGTGTGCCCTTTATATTTCGATCAGATGCCGGGATCATGCTCATATCTCACTTGCCAAAGAGGGATTTGAGAATTCCACTTTCCGTTTACGTGTAATCGCTAATAAGGGAAATGTTTTGGTATACGGTAACGCACTTGACTTCGGACCTCGAGATCCCTGGTTCGAGTCCGGGCGTCTCCAACAATTTTTTTTTTCATTTTTTTTTTTGTGACATTTTTTAATGATCATAAAATGAAAACAGACCACCTAATTCGTCACCATGACGAATTCAATCTCTGTATTTTATTGAATTTGTACAAAAACACAATTCAATTAAAATAAATTTGTGACCACTTTTTGTGTGCACGATTACTCAAAATTGAACCGTGCAAATTCAATTAAATTTGACACGGTCATGGGTCATCGTCTTGAGACGTGACAGGAACATTTTCAAGTTCATTAAAATATCGTGACGTCATCCAGGCGCCATTTTGTGAAGTACTCTTGAAAATCAACTCATGATCATATCTTCATAACCGTAAATAATTTCTCATTCATATTTATAACGATTAAGGTCAATATTCCTCCGGTCAACTTAAGGTCAATAAACGCGCGCGTACGCGTACGTCCGCGCGTCGGTGCACGCAAAACTAAAAAATGTTCATAATCACTTTTTGATCAAAATTAGAGTACGTTTTAGGCCATTTCAAGCATTTCGAGAATTTTTGCGTGCGCACACCTTTCCGCGCGCATAAATTTGCGCGCACGTTTTGTCGTAATGGTCGAACGCAACCTAAAAACGCCATTTGTTGTCTTACATAGTATTGCCCATTTTTTCCGAACAATTTGATACCATGTTATCTCTTTATGACCATTAATAACGAAATGAGCGTCGTTCAAGGTAAATGTCTGTGCGTGCGAGCTCTTTTGATACATAGCATATGGGCAAAAACATGCCTATACGAAATACATTATAACCGTATAGAACAAATATTATTGCGCTCGATCTGAAAAGTCAACGGCAAAATGCGTGGGAAAGTAGTGAGCAATAATCGAGCCAGTTGTACATTTCATCGCGCACCAGCTGCTGGTGACCATGACAATGTATATTACGCATATAACAAAATGCGCACTATGAGCGAACTCCATTGTGACGTAACAATCACACCCTAGGCATACTGTTTGCAGTGTATCTCTGTAAATGTTGATCAATTTTCTTCCAAATTTTGATATGTTTAGCTGAGACAATTTTCAACAAATACCGTCGCCACGATTTTTCATTTTGACAAAAGCATCATGGCGTATTTTGCGATAAAGGAGGCAATGTCAATTTTCACATTTTGCGTGTATTCTCTATGGGACATGACTTTTCTCAAATCTGGATTCTACATTCCTGTCTTTGCGAGCAATATCGCGTTTTTTTCGCTTGGTTTTTGTTGATTTTTGAGTATATTGTAGCTGAGACTATATGCTATCTAAAATATTTCCTCACTTTTTTCAATCAGATGTCAGGATCACGCTTATGATCATCATCATCATTATCATAATGATGATAATCATCCCATCAAAATCTTCATGATCATGATTATCATCATCAATATCATTATCATCGTCATCATCATACACCATTATCATATTATCATAATGATGATAATCATCCTCATCAACATCATCATTATCATGATTATATCATCATGATTATCATTATCGTCATCATGACAATAATGATAATCATGATTAAGTAGTTTATTTTCAATACTTTGTGTCATATTCATTAGGCCTACTTATTTTAATATTTGTTTGCATAAATTGATCATGATCATTATGAATTATCATGATAATTTCTCAATATTTCGTTCATCAGTTCAGCACATCAGTTTAGTTCAGTTCATCAGTTCATCCGTTTAGCTCATCAATTCAGATCATTTCACGACAGTTCAATCTATCACTTCATCAGTTCATTAGTACTTCAGTCATCAATTCATATCTCAATACATCATTTTACATTAACATCATTTTATTGGTAATTGAATTGAAGATGAGCATGATCATAAGAATTGAAGACAGACCACCTAATTCGTCCCCATGACGAATTAAATTTCTAGTTTATTTATTTATTGATTTATTTTTCTTAATTCGACCCACTTTTTTGTGTGCAAGATAATTTAAAAATGGCTCAAGCAAAGTCCTTTAAATTTGGCACACGTATTTATAGGTATATGAACAAAGCACAGCAACGTTTTCAACCTTGACCTTGACTGATGACGTCAATCTAGGCGCCATTTTGGAATTTTTTGAAAATTTACTCATGATCATATTTTCATAACGGTAAATCATTTTCATTCATATTCAACATGATCAAGGTCAATATCCGTCCGGTCAATTTAGGGGTCAAAAAACGCGCGCCTGCGCGTACGTCCGCGCGTCAGTGCGCGCGCAAAATTTTTAAATGCTCAAAATCGTCTAAAATTTATTTTGCATACGTTCAGTCATATTAAGCATTTATAAAAAATCGCGCGTACGAGCATGCGCGCGCGTTTTCGCGCG
>NW_022145568.1:0-22583 GCF_000002235.5 Strongylocentrotus purpuratus | reverse complement strand
CTATTCGAGTACTAGTACTTTAATAATCGAGTACAATTTCGACATGTCAGTACGAGTACTTTGCTGCCCGAGTACAGTACCGTTATTTCGAGTACGAGTACTTTGACATTGGAGTACGAATATGATAATCCAAAAAAAGTACACGAGTACGAGTACGAGTACCGAATAAGAGTATTACAACACTGAAACTTACCTGCGTTCACTTCTTCGATCAGAGTACAGCTTAACAGAGAAAGGTGGACGTGAGCCTGTACCTCAGAAAACCGTACCAGTGCCGTGTAGCGTGAATATCCGACTCCATGAAATGTGGACTCATTGGCAGTACTGCGCGCCGCGTGAGTACGATACTATGCTATTTTAGGATCATTTCGGGAGAGTGACTTGTCACGTGCGGGGGATCAACCAATAATAGGGAAATAGGGGTCCGATTTCATAGGAGTCGGATTTTCATGTGACACCGTATCGATTGAAATGTTCGTTTCCCATTCAGATTAAATGGGCTCTCCAACAAAATCATTGGTTTTTTTTAACCGACAAATGTTAACTTTTACATGGTTCATGTTACGATAAACTTTTCGATTGCGAGTACAATGGTGCCTTGTCCTGACATTATCGATTTTAATAGAGGGGCAAGGACAGTCTATGTCGTGCGAAAACTGAATTATTTTCATGTAATTTGATATTTGTAAAACTTTTTAGGGGGGTGAAACTCAAAAATGGCACAAACAGACCATTGTGTTTTTTTATTTTGTTAGTAAACTTGCTGTTACTGGTAATGTTTCTTAAACGTGGGATATTTGTTTTTCAAACATCTTTCCTACTAACTTGCCCCAAAACATTATACAGAGCGAAATCAATGTTCTTTATCCAAATATTTTGAACTTAGTTCTGGGCCCCGTAATATCCCCCCTCGTTGCACTGTTGTCTCATTGTGTGTCCTTTTTTATTACCGGTAACGCTTACCATTTGGGTCGTGTCATCATTTCACACCCCCTTTAAGAGAGACTGCTTTAACCTTCCAGGTGACCCACTGTATCCCCATGTAATCATCGACTGTTGCGTTGTTGTAGTACAAGCCGTTCAGGTTGCTCACGAAGCGGTGGCTGATGTCGCTAACCGCAGCGTTTGTCACCACCAGCCTCCGTGAAATTTCTCAGCGCAGTTTTCCCCAACGGTGTCGTCATGGTCTTTGTCTAGAGTTGAGAAGTCTTCGTTACTATGAGTCCAGAGTGAATCACCTGTGAGCATAAGAAAGGAAGGATCGTCAGACCTTGTATAGTACATTAATTGATAACGAATGCTGCATGGCAGTGTCATAAAGGGACTACTCATTAAAATAACATTTGAATGGATTCCTTTCTTTTCATTTTTTTGTTAGACATGGTCGCCTTGGTTTTTTTCATGATTGCCTTAATCTGTTTCTTTGTTTATTTATTTATTATATTTCTTTAGCCAAGGTATGCCCAAACAGTTCGAAACATTTATGTTGCTAACTTTGCCTTAAAGATTACATTTCTGTGGCTCACATTGCCAAAAAGATTAAGTTTCAGTGGCTATGTTTGCCAAAGGGAAATAAAATTAGACCAGCTTTTCTCTTTATTAAATAATAAGATAACACGGGCAGTATTTGTTGCCAGTGAAAATTAAGTAAGGCTTGTATTTATTTATTATAGCAAAGAATATATAAAAGGAACCACCTGGGTTATCGGTAAAAGTAATAATTAAATGCGACGTCACCGTAGCTCACCTTCTAGCTGTATAGCAAACGGATGAGAATCAATTCTTGTAGGGCATAGTCTTGCATTGCCGACGATGCCCCGGGGCCCAATTCCCGATGCCAATACGCCTCGTGACTTATACCGTGTTACGAATACATCAGTAAATATGTCATTTTTTAATATCGATATTCGATAGATTTGGTAGAGAGAATTTAGAAACAATGGTTCGATGGTTAACCCGCGGCTAATGGTTGACCCATGTTGTTAACTGACTTACCTCAGTGTTGCAGTCGAGTACTTTTTCCGAGTACCGAGTACTGCCGAGACGAGTACTTGTGTTGCCGAGTACGAGTACGAGTACCTCCGAGTACAAGAACGGGTCTCCGAGAACGAGTACTTGTACTTCCGAGTACGAGTAAGAGTACTTGCATTTCCGAATACGGTCATACGGCAATGGTTCATTGTGCGTAATTGGCCCAGGCCAAGTCAGACCGATATATAGACCCACTCATGGCAAGCTGTTAAATGTGTTTGTCCGGACTGTACTTGCACAGAGGCAAATCAGAAATCTCGATTTCTCCACAAGCCAATCAACCATTTCAAACTGAAAGCATCTATAAATAGGTCATCGTGGTAGTTGAATTAATCTATAACATCCCCGAGTACAGCTATTCGAGTACTAGTACTTTAATAATCGAGTACAATTTCGACATGTCAAGTACGAGTACTTTGCTGCCCGAGTACAAGTACCGTTATTTCGAGTACGAGTACTTTGACATTGGAGTACGAATATGAGTACTCCAAAAAAAGTACACGAGTACGAGTACGAGTACCGAATACGAGTATTACAACACTGAAACTTACCTGCGTTCACTTCTCGATCAGAGTACAGCTTAACAGAGAAAAGGTGGACGTGAGCCTGTAACCTCAGAAAACCGTACCAGTGCCGGTGTAGCGTGAATATCCGACTCCATGAAATGTGGACTCATTGGCAGTACTGCGCACGCGTGAGTACGATACTATGCTATTTTAGGATCATTTCGGGAGAGTGACTTGTCACGTGCGGGGGATCAACCAATAATAGGGAAATAGGGTCCGATTTTCATAGGAGTCGGATTTTCATGTGACACCGTATCGATTGAAATGTTCGTTTCCCATTCAGATTAAATGGGCTCTCCAACAAAATCATTGGTTTTTTTTTAACCGACAAATGTTAACTTTTACATGGTTCAATGTTACGATAAACTTTCGATTGCGAGTACAATGGTGCCTTGTCCTGACATTATCGATTTTAATAGAGGGGCAGGGACAAGTCTATGTCGTGCGAAAACTGAATTATTTTCATGTAATTTGATATTTGTAAAACTTTTTTAGGGGGGTGAAACTCAAAAATGGCACAAACAGACCATTGTGTTTTTTTTATTTTGTTAGTAAACTTGCTGTTACTGGTAATGTTTCTTAAACGTGGGATTTTGTTTTCAAACCATCTTTCCTACTAACTTGCCCCAAAACATTATACAGAGCGAAATCAATGTTCTTTATCCAAAATATTTTGAACTTAGTTCTGGCCCCGTAATATCCCCCCTCGTTGCACTGTTGTCTCATGTGTGTCCTTTTTTATTACCGGTAACGCTTACCATTTGGGTCGTGTCATCATTTCACACCCTTTAAGAGAGACTGCTTTACCCTTCCAGGTGACCCACTGTATCCCCATGTAATCATCGACTGTTGCGTTGTTGTAGTACAAGCCGTTCAGGTTGCTCACGAAGCGGTGGCTGATGTCGCTACCGCAGCGTTTGTACCACCAGCCTCCGTGAAATTTCTCAGCGCAGTTTTCCCCAACGGTGTCGTCATGGTCTTTGTCTAGAGTTGAGAAGTCTTCGTTACTATGAGTCCAGAGTGAATCACCTGTGAGCATAAGAAGGAAGGATCGTCAGACCTTGTATAAGTACATTAATTGATAACGAATGCTGCATGGCAGTGTCATAAAGGGACTACTCATTAAATAACATTTGAATGGATTCCTTTCTTTTCATTTTTTTGTTAGACATGGTCGCCTTGGGTTTTTTTTTATGATTGCCTTAATCTTGTTCTTTGTTTATTTATTTTATTATATTTCTTTAGCCAAGGTATGCCCAAACAGTTCGAAACATTTATGTTGCTAACTTTGCCTTAAAGATTACATTTCTGTGGCTCACATTGCCAAAAAGATTAAGTTTCAGTGGCTATGTTTGCCAAAGGGAAATAAAATTAGACCAGCTTTTCTCTTTATTAATAATAGATAACATGGGCAGTATTTGTTGCCAGTGAAAATTAAGTAAGGCTTGTATTTATTTATTTATAGCAAGAATATATAGAAAAAGGAACCACCTGGTTTATCGGTAAAAGTAATAATTAAATGCGACGTCACCGTAGCTCACCTTCTAGCTGTATAGCAAACCTGGTTCACTACGGCGACGAAGCAATGACTCACAGATAATATAATTGAAAATCATTGGAATAGCAAATATTAAAGATTTATACAATATATTGTAAAATTATTATAACTACTTGTACAGTGTGAAACAACATTGTTAACAGGCTTTATTATACGTTGAATTTAGTCTACACAACTACTTGGATCTAGTGTTAATGATGTAATTGCTGCCTTGGCACCAAACAAACTATTCAACAACAGTTTCAACCCTGCTTCCTTCCCGCTTTATGGGTTTGTATCGGCTGGACATTTTGAAAAAAAAAAAAACTTCCCTGAATATTTTCCCCTGAAGTATGTTATTTGTGTGTTGTATCAGTACATGTATATAAACAAGCGGCCAATGAAGCATCGATTTGGGGGACACAGAAAACAAATTATCGCCTGCTATCAACAATCTGTAATATGGTTTTATCGTCTTTTTTGTGCTGAGAGCAGAGCAGTTATACCAGAGTTATATTGTATACAACAGTGCAAGACATGATGTGTGATAGGAGAAGTCTCTGTGAAGGATAATGAAATCACGCGGGGGTTCTGTATACCTGCATCTCCACTGTCCTCACTGAACCAACGAACAAAAAGCTTGTATTTGTTCTCAGATGAGTCCACGTTGAAGTCCTCATAACGAATACGGGCTTCATCCCCATCGAACGCCCTCAGGTTGATGACCATATCCCGCCCCCAGTTACGAGTCAGACTACGCAGCTTCTGGTTGCCCAGCCAAAACTCTCCGGTCAGATTCCCGATCCCTCGGCGTACTCCTGCCAGTTCGGTCGAAGCTCACCGAGCCGTCCAGGCGTCTCTGAAACACCTGTCAGAAACGATATGAGTGACGGTAAAACTAGACACGTTTACCATCATCGCTTTTATCCTTGTTCGGGTTTAACATTAAGGAATCAATTATGCTGTTCTAAGCAAAATCAAGGACTTTTTCTTTATTGGTGGACCTGCGTTTCAGAACACAAGTTGAAGCATTTTTTTGGAGTTGGCAAACAAACTTAAAAAACACAGGCACACCCATGAACAACATTGGACATTTCAGACATTAACTAGAAAATCCATTAACCATTAATCAGTCTGTTCGTAGCTAAACCTTTCATTTTATTTGGGGTAGAATATAAGGCTGGAAGTTTAGTAGCTTTCATCGCATTTTTTTGTATTAATGACAATAAACAAATTGATAATTACAGGAACATAATGAAACATATTTAGGTGGTATATGGTGCAACTTCCAACTTCCCGTTAGCTTAAGCGCATGTTTGTTAATTATCGTCACTGGTTCAGTTATCACTGTACGCGTATGCACGGACGTTCTTTAAGATTACATTTCCTTAGCACCAACAACAGTACTCAGTGCAACAAGTTGAACACACTATTGCCTGAAGTATTCTTTTTTTGTCAGTGTCAAATACATTTCGGAGCTAAATTGTCAAAATATCTTCCTACCATGTTATAATTGTAAAATACAGAATGATTCTGAGAAAAAAGTTTACTCACTATGTATCCTTGCCCCAACTCCATGCGGCAGTAGACCTGCATATTCTGGCCTGCGTGCCGGATGGTATACACACCGCTAGCGCTCTGACCGGCATCTAAGATCACTTGACAATCTGCAGGCGGCATCGACGGCTCAGGGTGATGATGACAACTTGTGTCGTATCGGTAGGAGTCGATGCGACAGGTGTCGACCCCGGGGCAACTTTAGAAGTCAATTCTGGGGCAGTCTCAGTGACTCCAAGCGTCGACTCCACCGGTTTGCTTGCAGTGCAGTTGCACCAACGGCCGATACCTCAGCAGTCCACCTCCGGCAGCATGTCCATATACAACGTGGATCCTGTCCCTGCATTTCAGGTGCGAAGCGGTGGTAATGACCGCCCAGTCTGACCCCTGTACAGGTGCAAGGATCCCCCGGTGGCAGGACAAATCTCCCCATGCGCTGGCCGCAACCACGTGAGTCTAGGTGAATCATCAGAGTACAGACTCGGGCTGAAACTGAACTGACGACTGCATTATTCAGTGAGAAAAATAAGAAACAACCAAACGAGTGAAAACAGTGTGAAACTGCATACAGGTCAAGAAGTGTGAGGGGACTATGGAGCAAGGCGCATCCAAGTTCTTGCCCTGCCGAATTTGTTTTCATTCGTATCACAGAAACGTTCAATTAAATACGAGTCCAAGACAAGAAACCTACCGGCAATTGCACGTTTACGAATGCAAATTCATCACAAGAATTGGCCGATGTACTAGCTGTTGAATTTTGGACTTAATGAAATACTGACTCAATGGTTGCACGTGCTGCACATTTGTTACGGCAAAATAAAAGTCACATAATATTAGAGTCCGTACAAGATAAAAGTTGGACCACTTTTCATAGCAGACCATTCTGTAAATCTAGACGTACATGTCAGACATTTCATGACCTGCTGCTGGAACAGTGAATGTGATGTGACACCTAATGAGCAAAAAAAAAATTACAGACCAAACTGAGGTACCACCACCTTAACGACATTGTACATGTTCGTACACCACAATGTGGTAGGACGTATACGTCGGATTTTACTGGATTGCCCAGCAGTCAGAATATGATGATCACAACGACATATCACAGATCGGCACGCATGAATATATGCAAATGTTTTGTGATGCAAAGTCTGGAAACAACTTTGATTTTAAAGCAGTTTGAATATCCAACATATCATATACAATTCCACCGAAATTACAAAATGAAAACAATGCTTTTCCGAAAACTCCAGCCTGTGCCAAATAATGAATCAAGCACAATACTTAAAATTATGATGGGATCTTTACAAACCTTTCAGACCTTAATTTCACACTTCACCTTGTCGTACAAAAGTCCTTTTTTTTTTTTTTTTGTAGCGCAACTAGATGGACTCTTAAACCACTGTTACCCCCTAATTCTCGTTGGGATCATAAAACAACTAACTCAGCTCCAGGCCTTTGGATGTATACACCTCGATGCTGCCATTTAGGTGCAAAGCAGCCAAATCAATAATATGAACCACTTCTGCCATCGCAGTTACCTATTCCTGTGTGAGGAAAAGTGTCTTGCCCACGGACACACGCATCGCAAGCCCAGGCTGGACTCGAACCCACAACCTGAACAATTTCCCACATAATTTGAGTTTGATGCTCTGGACCACGGAGCAACTCCACTCCACTCATTATTCAAATAAATACCTCAGACCCATATAGAGAGAATATTGGTTAATAACGACGTACCGATAACAATCAGTGCTGTCAGCAATGCAGATGATATCCAGCCCGATCCCATGACTTTATGGCCCTTTCTGGCCCTTTCTCATTTTAAACATCTGAAGAGAAAAAAAAAAAAAACACAAGAGTCAAACACGAAATGATGTTGAAGGCAGCAAATAATTGACCGATTTGTATGGTGTACTATAAAGGACAGCTATCTGTTATCGTCGTGCGTGTGGGGAGCTCCGTCGTGCCTGTGAGCAGGTCCGTCGTGCCTGTGAGCAGGTCCGTCGTGCCTGTGAGCAGGTCCGTCGTGCCTGTGAGCAGGTCCGTCGTGCCTGTGAGCAGGTCCGTCGTGACTGTGAGCAGGTCCGTCGTGCCTGTGAGCAGGTCCGTCGTGACTGTGAGCAGGTCCGTCGTGTTTGTGAGCAGACCGTCGTGCGTGTGAGTAAACCGTCGCGCATGTGAGCAGGTCCGTCGTGTTTGTGAGCAGACCGTCGTGCGTGTGAGTAAAACCGTCGTGCCTGTGAGCAGGTCCGTCGTGTTTGTGAGCAGACCGTCGTGCTTGTGAGTAAAACCGTCGTGCCTGTGAGCAGGTCCGTCGTGTTTGTGAGCAGAGCGTCGTGCGTGTGAGTAAAACCGTCGTGCCTGTGAGCAAGTCCGTCGTGTTTGTGAGCAGACCGTCGTGCGTTTGAGTAAAACCGTCGTGCCTGTGAGCAGGTCCGTCGTGTTTTGTGAGCAGACCGTCGTGCGTGTGAGTAAAACCGTCGTGCCTGTGAGCAAGTCCGTCGTGTTTGTGAGTAAAACCGTCGTGCGTGTGAGTAAAGCCGTCGTGCCTATGAGGCGCCATGTGTAAATAAATTACTTAACAACATTATTTATATATAATTCATTATTTATTATATAATTCAGTTTTCTGGACAATTATATGTTAATAACTGTTTGGCAGTTTGCATTATATGTAAATAAATTTATTTGCCACTGCATTATTTATATATATAAATTTTTTGCAACCTTATTATTTATATATAATTTATTTGGTACCTCATTATTTATATATATATTTGTATGCACGCTTTTTTTTAATTATTTGTTGTATGATTTATTTGGTACCTTATTATTTAAATATAATTGTTTGCACACTTTATTTATTTATATATAATGCATTATTTAATATATTATTCATTATTTATTATATAATTCATTACTTATTATATAATGCAGTGCCTCAATTCAAAGAAATAAATAGTTCTTAAGTAAGATTTTGAATTTTGACCAATTTTGACCAAGTTCGTTTTAATCTTTAAAAACACTACGCCTAGCACCCTCTAGTACTGGTGGGGCTATTATTATATATAAATAAATAAAGTGTACAAAAATTATATATCAATAAAAAGGCATATGGAGAACTAGGGCGCATTTGCTCATTCGCCACTAGTGCAGCTCTGTTTACGTGGGAAGACTGGCACATTTCAGGCGCTCTTAGCAAACTTTCGTTAATATGCGGAAAGTGTGTTGGTTAAACTTACTTCCTCGCATCGCATCACAAAATACAGATTTCTCTCTTTCATATGAATATCATTTCTTCATGATTGGAGGCGAAGAATTATGTGCACATTTTCATTGAAAAACGGGCAACTCAGTGAAAATTTCGCGTTTCCTATGGAGGTCCACGGCACATTTCCCCCATTTTTGAGGGTGCGGGTTTACTTCTTCGAACAGCACACGTGTGAACCCGGTTGCATACAATTACCTTTCATGTAACAATCATTTTTATTGGTTGAGAAGAACCAGGGGCACTTTTCTTGTCAAATCAGACATCGCTTTTGTTCTGAGGTACGACCTGCTGTTCATTTATAGTCCGGTCTACGGACCTATTGCACCGCGGCACTTGCGTATGTGGTGTGCAGCGGTCGGGCGACTGGCACCAGACTTGCCCATGACACGCTTCTGCCGTAGATTTTACTTGTCGAACGAGCCATGTGTACTATTCTCGTATTTTTTTTGATGCTCTGATCTATTTCAATCGATTTACTCATATTGTTGATGACAGGATACTTTTCTGCTCTGCTCTGTAGGTCTTTTCGAAAACCTGCTAGACTTCATTTTGGTGCCATTTTAGCCTCCTTTTTTTACCGCAAATGCCAACCTGATCGCGTGGATCAGTTCATCTCATGTAGAGGGTGATACGTGTAGTGCCAGCCTGCCAGCGTGGGATGCACACGTGGCATACACATGTACTTGCAGTGCATGAAGAGGTGAGATTTTTAGCTTTATTTTACATGTGATGTTTACTTAAAATAGCCATGATAAGTGTACAAACCCCATGACTTTCATTTCTGTTTTCAACAGTGAACTTGCTGAGTGATTTATTGATTGTTTTCGATGGTTTACATGTATTTCCATAAAGATTTCATGGCTGATTCTGATGACAGCAATTGAGAAGCTCGAGGCTCCGGCAAACTGGACGAGTGGACTACCGGCTGTTGAACAGTGGACCATCTTTGCCAACGGATCGGGTAGGCCTACCGAAAAAGTCTTGGTCAACAACTAAACTTTACAGTTTGGTGGTGGTGGACTCTAAATTTGTTCAAGACAACTTTTTGTAAAGGTCCACTACACAGATGAGGAATGGAAATCTGCAGAATATGATGAATGGCGGCCAGCTGATGCAATAATTGACATTCCCAACTGCTTTGTGGAAAGTACTCCGGAGGGAAGGGCCTTCTTTGTGGAGCAGCTCAAGATTTCCATCAAGGAGTCACTCCATGGCCAACGCAAAGTTGACAGTATTATGAACATTGAATTGCCAATCCAGAGAGAGTTGTTTGACGAAATTGCGTCGCTTGGGAAACTTACGGAATCCCGTCAATTCCATTTGGAACTTTTGACGGCCTTTAACTCTCTTTTAGGAGAAGGATGGAACTGGCGAATTTTTAATAGCCAAGGAGACTTTGCTTTTGTGACACCTCACACAGTCAGCTTTCGACTCACCGAGAGAAAGCCCCTGGAGCAGTTTTCTTCCGATGGTAACTTGGAAATTATCCATAGAGGTTTGTATTTAATTGAAATTCGTCCGTGGAATGGGAAACAAGTTTGATTTCCAGTCCTTTTCCAAATAATCCCCCAGGTCACTTGTCTTCTTCTCTGCACAGGTTCTTCTGTTATTATATATCAACTATATAGGATTTTGACATCATATTGTAGTAATGTATTAATAATTTAATTTAAAATTGCATGTACATGTGCATGTACATGTACGTGTAACTGCACTATAGCAAGCGGTTAATTCCCACACGTTTTAACACAAGTGTATCAGTGTTTGTTTCACATGATTTTCACATGATTTTCTTTCACATTCTTTTTCTCCAACGCCATGGATCTTTTTGGTCCTTTCATAATTTTGCTTTTGGCATTGATGTCCATTGTACGTCCTGTTTGTGCAACTCCTGATGAAACAGACACATATGCTTGTATTGTTGAGATTGACGTTTCTGACATTTTTCTGTTAAATTTGGTCAGCAGTATTAATGGATGCCTCACGCACGAAACATTCAATCCTTGTTTCAACGCATACTGGCAAAACACCATGTGTCCCTTGAAATTGTAGAGTGAACTCTTTGAAGTTTTCTCGAAAGTAAATTGGGTAGACTCTGGAAAAAATGGACAAGTGCGAAAGGAACAAGTGGACGTGAGAAATTGTTGGAAAGATGGGGAGAATCTGTATACAAAATGAAAGTCCAACAAAAACAGGCAGTCCAACTAAACGGAAACTAGAAATGAGCTGGAGAATGAAAGTTGTAAAAAGAAAGTTGGAAAATGAGTTGAACGATACAGGGATTGAGCTGAAAAATGCTAAGGAAGAGAACGCAGAATTACAAAGGAAACTGCATAGATTATCAAATCCAGTAAAACGCCAACGAGGAGAAAGGGTCGGAGCAAGGGGATGGCTTGTTACAGTAAATCACAGAAACGTCGTCATAAAGATCAAAAAATCAAAATGGTTCAAGACGTGTTTGGAACCTCAGTAACATGGGATGTCAGGCAATACATGTGAACGCTCAGTTCCAAATGATGATGGCCAAATTGTTCATGTAGTTTTAAATGAACAAAATGTCCCAGTCCAGAATACAAATGAGCAAAGTGACTCAAGAAGAAATTGATGAATGATATTCATTATGGACTCCTTTAACATTGCAGATAAAGCATACCATGAAATTGCCCAACGTGTTAGTTCCCTACCCAGAATGTGTAACATAAAGAAAAGAAGACACAAACTAACAGCACGTTTGAAATCAAGACATTGGTTGGAAAGTACAGGGGTGTATTTAAGTCGTTGGCTGGTCACCTGGTTCAAACCTTAGGTAATCCTTCGAATAAGCATTTTATTCAGGATGGAACAGTGAAAATAAAGCTTAGTGGCGATGGGACACGGCGGGAACCAAAAAACATCTCATAAATGTGACTTATACTATCATCGGTGATGACACTGTCGGTCAGAACGTGGGAATTACTTGCTTGCTATAGTGCAATGCCCAGAGACAGGAGAATGTATACAAGAAGCTTTGAGGGAATTGATAGATGAGTTTAACAGTTTGGACTCGATTGCACTTGGGAAAAAGGTGATCAGCATTGAAAAGTTCCTGACGTGATCTAAATGTCTCATCAAATCACCGCATAGGGGGTTTGCGTCTACATTCTCCTGTCTCTGGTGCAAATGTCCAAAACTTGAACGGGCAGACATGACTAAAGTTTGGTCAATGGCAGATACAAGTAAGGGAGCGAGAACGGTCAAAGAAATCATTGAATGCTCCAGAAGCCGAAGTCCAGTAAACCAGATTTACTGCAATTCTGTGCCGATATTTCCTTCTGTCCCCATTGTTAAAGTCATCCCAGACACGTTACATTTGTTCTTGAGGATCATGGATCAACTAGTTTATCAGTGACATTTTACCTCCAGCAGTGTGATAATATTACACGGCTAAATCCAAACCTCAAATTAGAAACTTGCAGCAATCTGATGCGATTTCAGAATTTCATTAATGACTTAGGAATCACTGACTGGAATATGCAGTACAAGATTCAAAAATCCAGCACGGACTTTTACAGGACCAAACACAGGAGAATTTTGGCAAAAATTGATTTGGCTGCAATCATTCCAGACCACCCAAGTTACAACAAATTCAAACCCTGTGGAATAGTTTCAGATCATTGATAGTCAGTTGAACAAAGATTCTGCATCAGCTGAGATTGATGATTTCAGTCATCAGCTAAGGAATGGGTAATGTTGTACCAGAATGTGTACTTGGCAAAAGATGTAACTCCCTACATGCACGTCCTTGCAAACCATATACATGAAGTCATGCGCCTATATGGAATCCATCGTTTTTCTGTCAGCAAGGTCTTGAGAAGCTGAACGACTTTGTAACCAAGTGGTATTTCCGATCCTCAAACTTTGGACGGATGCACTCAAACAGGTAATGCAAAAACAAATAGATTGAGGTACTTGGAAACAATTGTAAACGTTCTCCCATGGGGCGGTGCAGTGTAGTTCATGTAAACAACATGGTCACAACAGACTGACGTGTTCCTTGCATTAAATTAATGTGCAAAGTGAACATATCATATGTTGTCTTATTTTGAATCCCTTAAGAATCAACATAACAAACGGTAGGCCCTATGAAAGGAGATTTGTGTACTTTTACTGTAATTTATATTTCACGATTACATGTAAATGCGTGTTACATTTATGGCAGGTGCATAAAGTATCATGTAGTCTCATTGTTTATGATGAAATGTTACTAATTTTAGGGCTACTTTTTGATGTATTTCATTGCAATTTTTATGTGAGTTGCCAGTCAGTAACAGAGAACGACATAGAGCTGGAACTCGGCTTATTTGCCACTAATGCCACGTTTGTGCACTTTGTGTTTTCTAAAACTGATTTTTGTGTCTTTCTTGTTAGCTTTTTATGTGTTTAGCCATTTAGAATAGAGTGTAGCTTTATACATGTATTTATATCTTCACACTGTATTTTTTTTTATGAAAGAAATATGTAACCTAAGGCTTCCTTTGCATACAGAACATTCCAGGTTTCAATATGAAATAAGAATTTAGATTCACAACATCAATCCAGTGTTAAATTTTGCAAAGGAATACGCTAATGGTACCGCTATAACTATTAGTGTTAATAATTTTGTTATGAGTTTTCCAATCTGTGCATTCAAGTTTCAACTCTACTATTTGCCACATTATGCCACGATTTAATTAAACAATGCCATTTTTCATGCCTACTTAACAGGTTTTCCCGAGACTTGTATGATGCCATATAACTATTGTTTTGCCATATAACTATTTTTCATAACAAATACTACATTCTACCTCAAAAGTATATATTTAAATGTGCAGCTTCTATTTTGTTAATTTAGCATTTGTTATTCATTATTTGATGGTTAATAATGGCATGCGAATTGAAGCCATTACAAGCTGATACAAAGTTTTTACATTGAGTTATTCAAGGCAGTATTAAAAATAAAAGTGACGTTAAAGTTTTCAAACAAACATACTGTTTCCAGAAGCTTTTTTATTCACACCATGTTGATGTACATTTTGTACATGTACATTGCATACCCGCATTGAATTTCTTTGTTTACACTTAATGTTTTCCCCTAATTCGCGAAATGGAATGGTCCTCCTTCTGTGCTGACCCAGAGTGGGGCTGTGAAGGTCGCGGGGTCAATTCACCCTGCTGTGTGTGACCGCAGACCAGGGCTGTGATTTTCTGCACATATGAGTGGCAAAGTTCTCCATATGTTGCAAATAATTATAAATATAATACAAAAGTGTGCAAAAATTATATATAAATAATAAGTTTGCAAATAAATTAATATAAATAATTTCTAGTTTGCCCAAAATTATATGTAAAAAAATTAGGTTGCAAAAAAAAAATATATATATAATATTGCAGTGGCAAATAAATTTATTTACATATAATGCAAACTGCCAAACAATTATTGACATATAATTGTCCGAAACTGAATTATATAATAAATAATGAATTATATATAAATAATTTTGTTTAATAATTTATTTACACATGGCGCCTCATAGGCACGACGGCTTTACTCACAAACACGACGGTTTTAACTCACACGCACGACGGTTTTACTCACAGGCACGATGGTTTTACTCACAACACGACAGTTTTACTCACACGCACGACGGCTTTACTCACAGGCACGACGGTTTTACTCACACGCACCACGGTCCTGCTCACAAACACGACGACCTGCTCACAGGCACGACGGTTTTACTCACAACACGACGGTCTGCTCACAACACGACGGACCTTGCTCACAGGAACGACGGTTTTACTCACACGCACGACGCTCTGCTCACAAACACGACGGGCCTGCTCACAGGGACGACGGTTTTACTCACACGCACGACGCTCTGCTCACAAACACGACGGGCCTGCTCACAGGAACGACGGTTTTACTCACACGCACGACGGTCTGCTTACAAACACGACGGACCTGCTCACAGGCACGACGGTTTTACTCACACGCACGACGGTCTGCTCACAAACACGACGGACCTGCTCACAGGCACGACGTTTTACTCACACGCACGACGCTCTGCTCACAAACACGACGGGCCTGCTCACAGGAACGACGGTTTTACTCACACGCACGACGGTCTGCTCACAACACGACGGACCTGCTCACAGGCACGACGGTTTTACTCACACGCACGACGCTCTGCTCACAAACACGACGGGCCTGCTCACAGGCACGACGGTTTTAACTCACACGCACGACGGTCTGCTCACAAACACGACGGACCTGCTCACAGCACGACGGAGCTCCCCACACGCACGACGGTCTGCTCACAAACACGACGGACCTGATCACAGCACGACGGACCTGCTCACAGGCACTCGGACCTGCTCACAGCACGACGGACCTGCTCACAGGCACGACGGTCTGCTTACAAACACGACGGACCTGATCACAGGCACGACGGTTTTACTCACACGCACGACGGTCTGCTCACAGGCACGATGGTCCTTTTCACAGGCACGACGGAGCTCCCCACCACGCACGACGATAACAGATAGGTGTCCCTTATAGTACACCATAGATTTGAGCTATGGTTAGACCATAGGTTGTGCTGCGTTGTGTGAAGCGTGAATGGAACTGCAGTTTGCCCGTGTCTATACGGCGACGGAGTTGTGTGGTCGTATCGCGAAGTGGCCTTGGTTTGTACAATCGTGCGGTGTTCCGAAAAAAAAAATCATAATTTGTTTGCAATGGGAGTTAAAAAGCTAATTCCAAAATATAAAAAGGTGTTTATTTTATCAGGATTCCTATGATATTAAACATTTTAGACAGGTCTGAAATTTTAGAGGTGTTAATAAATTATGCCCTATTTTACACTATAATTGACAGAATGTTTCATTGTATTTTGCCATTTAAATTGGCATATCTCCAAAACGCAAGCCATTATAATATAATTTATACGTTGTTTTGTCGTGTGATTGTGATTTTCTTTCAAATGATTCCACATTTTCAGGGTTGAAAAAATCTAAAATTGCCGGACTCCTATTACAAGTGTTTGATCGCGGCCGTCAATCTCAGCGGTACTTATGAATGTCCAAGACTTGCTGGAACTGTCCTTACTGGCCTTATTCAGCCATTCCAGTAAGGTTTCAGATACAAACTCAGGGGTTTTCTTCAGAGGTTTCGAGACGAAAAAACCTCGATCGAACAAACAAATGCAACAATCATCATGTACTTTACAACAGAACGCAGTTTTGATGTTTGATACCCACCATAGGTCACCTGACTTATATACAGAGCGCACCGGTCATTCCAAACTAACTTACATTCATCTATTTCTTTTTTTTCTGTTGAAGAGCATGGTAAAATGGTGTATCTTGAAAAAAACGCATTTCGCGAGAAAATCTGTTTTAAAGTTCAGGGTCTTCTACGTTTCTTTTTACCATTGATTAAACCTATTTTTCTACCACAGATTGTGAATAATGTTGGGAATATACAGTGGAAATTTCAGCTGCTTGTCTTTGCTGTGTTTAAATAGAGGCAATGGAAAACATGAACAATTTTTATCATGAAGTATCACAAACATAATTAAAAGGATTATTTTGGTAAAATGGTGTTCCTTGAGAAAGCATATCCAAAATAATGTACTATTACTGCATTTCTACGATGCGTATAACATCTGCCTAATAACGAGGCATAAAATTGTATCTATTATAGTTACGCCCTCTTGCCTTGTCATATCTGGGCCCAATTTCACGGCGCTTGCAGTAAGCACACGATTTCCTGCTGACAGAGCTTCCGTCAATTTCATCGAGACCGTTCGCATAAGCGCAACAAAAGGCACGCTTACTTCAGAGGAAAAAATGCTTAAATGCACGCCCCCACCGTTAGCACGTCCATGCCGTGAAAACGTGTACAAGGTTAGCAATTTTTTTCTGCTATGCTAAGCACAACTTTATTGCCAATGTTTAAGCCGTGAAATTGGGCCAGGTCACATCTAGCACAAAACAGGGTGTATCTCAATATGCACCCTTTTGTCAAAGAAACTGAACCAAGCAAGCACGTTCTTGCTATCTTTGAAACGGAAGACCGTGTGGACTTGAGGGTTCGTTTATGGAAACAGCGCCCCCATATCCCCCAAAAGGTGGACATTAAGTTTCACCATATATTCTTAAAAACTTGCATTATATTTCAAAAACACACAGTCAATTAGGTTATCGGATTCCATTGCTTTATCTAGCATGCCTGGTAATATGAAATTGTCTTCGCAGTTATCATGATAGATAAGAATAATTTATTCGGTGCCGACAAAAAGTCATAACATTTTGTGAGACTGAAGACGAGGCCACCAGCAAACGGATGATTGTTTTGTTTCTTTGTGTAAATTCCCGCAGTTACTACATTATGCATGATAACACAGCTCAAATTGTTGCTCATATTATATTTTCAGGCATAATGACTTTTCTGTAATTACCAACGGCTTACGTTGAAACCAAACTGGCAATTGCAACAAGTGGCGTGACTTTTTATTGAGCATACATTTATTTGAATTTCAAGCCCGATTCAGTGTTCAATGGTGGCACTTTCTCCACGGATATTTCAAAGCTTTGGCTTGAACCTAAATAATGCGCTCACTTACTTCACGTGATTTTACAATAAAATTACCAAAGCCAAGCCCATAACAATCCCCGTGTAAGTTCAGCGGCGGCGGGGGGGGGGGGGGGGTGGGGGGGGGGGGGGGGTGGTAGGATCCCTGCCTCCGAGTCGCCCCCAAACTGTAATTGTGTCAGCATACTTGCATATTTTAACAGAAAGTGGCTTCCAACTCCAGGACTGTAACATCAGCCTCATTCTCCCTTGATGTTGAGAACCCTGGCTACACAGCGGTTTTTGAAAGCCCCCCCCCCCGAAAAAAAAGGGACATGGAGTAAAGTTGACCCTTGTTCTATATAATGTTTCGGTTTCTATCATCGGGAGGAAACTTTCTTTCATGTAATAATGGACCTAAAATAAAATGATTTTCATTAACCAGCTTACAAAATCATGGGGCATCATCCCGGGGCCATCTGTGGGTAGGAGAGTAACAAAACAAAGAAATGTGGATCGTATCTAATGATTTGCCTCTATACGTGTGTAAGAATGTTAAAACGTTGGTGTTACATTTCGAAGGTGTAAATTTAGGTGAAATTTACAAATTGACTTGATGCACATGATTATTGAAAAACATTGCCAGAAAACTTATTCTGACACTAATGCCGCGCGCAGAGGCAATTAATGGTTGTGTCTCTTTTGTGATGTTCATAAAATATCCTCACCAAAGAAGCTGGTGTATTCCATTTTTACGCTGAAGTGGTACAAGGAAGAGTGACTAATGATATCATTATAGAGTTGCTTTGAATAAAAAAGGTGTGCGTATACGGCAATTATCATCTACAGGGTCCAACATGCAAGAATATTGATACACAAATTTGATACATGAAGTATGTCGTAAAAGAGCATGATCTTCCACTCATCGAAAAAGTAATACTGAAATTGATCTATGCCAACAGAAGTTATGCATGTTTTACTAAAGAAACCATTAGTATAGCTGTCCATTGAAGTGCCATGTGAAGCTATTGAGCGTAGTGAGAATTACAAATTTCACACAAGCATTCAAATGAGATTTTGTTAATTGAAATCAAGACCATTAATTTAACTGTCTTATTTGTGATTTGAATATGAGGAACAAGTTTTGTTTTCCCCCCAGATATTGGTAGCGATATAATATATGTTTTTCTTTGCAAGTTCTCGTTCATTTATCGAGGTGGGAAACCTCCATGTTTCATTGTACTAAATGGAAATTAACCAGTTCGTAGAATTGTGATCAGAGGTGGACAGCCGAGTTTTGTGATCTGTTTATTGAAATAGACATAACGTTGGGATGAAGTATGCAATAACGTGAAATGTTCACAGTTAAAAGTCAATAAGAGTAATTTATCTGTGTTTTGTTTATTATGAATGGAGCAGCAGTATATGTATATTTACATCAGTAACCTCTACTTCGAACCGACCACTCGCATGGCGGTTTGCATCAGGTCCCATTAGCCAATTTATTCGACTTTTCAAAAAGAGAGACTGACAACAGGGAAAAACGATCCTTTTGCGCAAACTCACAGACAGATGTGATAAAAATATAATCTTGTAGAGTTAGTTGGTAATGCTGTAAAGTATGGCCACCGTTGCATGGTGATAAAATGAAGGATATTAAAAAGTATGAATAAACATGTTGACAAACAGTTATGTATTTTTTTTCTTGAAAAAAAAGGGTATCACATACTTTCAGTGACGTAACTGGGGGGGGGGCCCGGCGCTCCCCATTTAAAATCTTGAAACGAACAAAACATGTCATTTGCCTTCCAGTGCCGCATTGAAGTGGGCACCCAGTTGCCGTGCCCCCCCCCCCCCCGGCCCACCGGAATTACGTTTAACCTAGTCACGCCACTGATTGTTGATACCAAGGCTCTCTTTTAACGTCTTATTTTTTTCCCTGGTTTCTATCGTCGTGGAGGAAACCATCATTAACTTATTTATAGGAAAACTGTTGAGGTTCTAGGGAATTTGCATAAATGTTTAAGAAAATGTATTTCATTCTTCACGAGGTATTATGTCAGCCTTAACGATTTAGGTCGATTTGGGATCTAAAATCAACTACATAATGAATTACTGCAATCTACGGAAGACGGATAGTGCCACTCAATGATGTAAATGTATTTTTTTGGTGCCTGTTAAAATATTTGGCCGCCCAATAATAGTGACGGCCGCTGTACAAACAAATATTTTGTATTCATACCGATAATAAGTGGCTGCAGCCGCCACATAAAAAGGGTGAATATATATGTTACGTGTAAAAAATATTTTGTACAGCGGCGCCACATAATAACTGGCGGCCGCCCATATTCACACTTTTTTATGTGGCGGCCACCGCATAAAAAAAGGTTGTGAATATATTTTTGTTGTACATGTGAACATATTTTTTTGTATAGCGCCGCCAGATAATAAGTTGTGGCCGCTGTAATATTTGCACACGCACCAACAAATATATTCACACTCATAGAGTGGCACTATCTGTCTTCCGTAGCAATCAGCATGGATTGCAATATAGAAAGTGAGAACGAGCTCATGCCGCCTCTAATTGTTTGCAAGCGTAAATGTCACACAGGCCGATTTTGAGAAAGCGAAAACATTTTAAGCAGAAATTCCTGTACTGTTTATAGAAGACAGCCACAAGACGTTTGGATCAATTTGTAACTTGTAACTTTGTAAATTTGCTGAACTGGAGCGCGATGGGTAGAACTACATTTTGTAATTGTATAAAGGCGTGCAAATGCAACAAGCAATTGTTTGTGACACGGAATTATATTCCTCAAAATTGCCTTTGGTAAAGACATTTGACATTTTCAAAAGCTGGTACTGTACATACTTACTTTAACAGTTTTTGTTCTACAATGGGAAAACGTATGGCTGGTAAGGGCCTTCCTGACGAACCTGAAAAGACGGTAATACTCGAGCCTCTGCCTCGATTATCTCGACGATAAAACCCTAGTATCTTTAATATTACAAGTAATTGCATCATTAAAGTCGTTTGGGAACAAAACAAGTTCGGGGAGCATTCGTGTTCGAATGATTAAAATGGCCTATCTTACATATTTTAACTTTCCCTATAAGATGCGCGCAATACACTAAAGACTGGAAACGCACTTTGTAACAACACCAATTCACAAGGGAGGAGACAAAATAAGTAATTATCGCCCTACCTCCATACTGCCAATTGTCTCCAACATTTTAGAAAGACAGTTGCGCACAGCAACATGTACAGTCGGCCTTAATGAAAATAATTTGATCCCCTGTTGCATATCCATATTTGGAAAATGTGGAGAATTTTTCACCCCGTGGCTGCTCGAGGGTTCTGCAGACGCCGTGGAGTGAGCATCGGAAAGCGAGTAGTACGTGCCGATTAGTGAGTAACCTCGTGCTGCGACGGAAAGTAGTGGTGAGTAGTGCTGTGAAAGTAGTGAAGTTGCTGTTTGAAGGGCAAATGGTAACCGCTTTGTGCAGTAAATCCAACAGCATTGCCTGCAAGCGCCAGCGACACGAACTTTGTAGATAAAAGTGATAATAAGCAAGCTAGACTATTTTGTAAAGGGGAAGTAGGCCTGGTGGCTGTGGGTTGAGCTGGTGACTGGGACCTTAGATTCGTGTGGTATGTGCAGCAGTAGTCCCTGGTCGGGATTGGTTGCCTGTCGCCTAGACCTGTGTCGCCAGGAGTCATCTCGGGGTTAAAAAACCGCGCTCCGTAACCTGAGTCCAGCGCTTACTGTATGCTAGGTTGCATGGAGTGGTTACTCTGGTAAAGTCTTGATCAGTGTGTGTGCAGTTCATAAGTTGTTGCTGTTGATCGCACTGGGTGGGCACAGTGAGGTTTATTGCCACTGTCGGATAATCGATCTGGTGGACAGTTAATTACATAGAGCCCTGTTGTAGGCTAGTTGTTGCAATAATTGGAAAATATAGAGTTTATTGTTTGTGTTAGGCTTATTTTACCTTAGCTCGCCAGGTTCCCCGACGTCGCGCGCCTGGGTATAGCGCGTTGTCAAAATTTTAGGCAGTTCGTCTGCAGACGGCCGTTGAGTGAGCATCGGAAAGCGAGTACTGCCCAGCCTCGACTCCATGGTGCATGTGCGTTCCTTACACTAACCTGGCCGTGATGATGACGTAAATGACACTGATTGTACTGATTGCACTGATTGCGCACTGCGCGCGCATTTTTAAGATTGGCACGTCGCGCGCATAGATATAGAATAAAAAGACTTGATGTCAGCGCGTCCACACGCGCGGACTTGCATGGAGGTCAAAAGCTGGAGGAAAGATACAACTAATGCGCGCAAAACGTGAAGAACGCAACGCCGTGTACCGCGCAAAGTGCCCCGTGTGCATCGCTAACGCGTGTGCGCATCGCGTAATTCTCGGTGCTCATCATAGGCGCGCGCATAATGCGCTCGCGTGCTTTGCACGTAACGCCCAGTACGAATAAAAAATTGTTATTCAAAAGTCGCGATGCCTGTAAAAATGGATTATAGCAGCCTCGTTTTTTGCTAAAAAAAACCCTGTATCTGCGTTGTAAAGGCACGAAAGGGGTACGTACATTTAATACAAATCTTTTCTAAATAACACAACGTCTAAACGTTATGTTTGAAAGGATTGATTCTTCAAATCACAACTTTTAACGTTTTAAAGATGGCGTCGGCACGTAAAACGGATAAACCGCAGCCTAATTATAATGTGCCATATTTTGAAACATTTAAATGACACAATTCCAGTGTATAAAACATCGCGCAAGGCATGATGGGAAACAACATGGCGCAGCAAGATCGTACCCATGGGGAACGAGGTTGAGTACTGCCGATTAGTGAGTTAACCTTAAACCTAATTCCGGTGGGCCAGTGGGGGGGGGGACCTGGTACACCACATTTTTCAATTGGGCACTGAAGGCAAATGACATTAGGTTTGTTAATTTCAAGATTTAAATAGGGAGAGCCGGGGGGGGGCACGGACATTCGGTGTAGGGGGTGCCCCCCC